>NC_041218.1:7412016-7421154 GCF_002837175.3 Physeter macrocephalus | reverse complement strand
TTTTTTTTTTTTTTTTAAATTTATTTATTTATTTTTGGCTGTGTTGGGTCTTCGTTTCTGTGCGAGTGCTTTCTTCAGTTGCGGCGAGCGGGGGGCCACTCTTCATCGTGGTGCACGGGCCTCTCACTGTCACGGCCTCCCCCTTTGTGGAGCACAGGCTCCAGACGCGCAGGCTCAGTAGTTGCGGCTCATGGGCTTAGTTGCTCCGCGGCATGTGGGATCTTCCCAGACCAGGGCTCGAACCCGTGTCCCCTGCATTGGCAGGCAGATTCTTAACCACTGCGCCACCAGGGAAGCCCACAAAACCTTTTAATATCAAGCAAGCTCAGGCTGGGAGCAGATTAGAAAGAAACCCCACCGTGGGCTATGGGCTGTGGCCTGCTCTCAGCTTTTCTTTATTTGTTTACAAGAACGTTGTGATAAATCTTTTTAAGTCTAAACCACTAATCTTTTAGTCAGTCAATATAAAAATTCCATCTAAACGCACTGTGTCAGATTTTAACTGGCAGCATTTTCGAAGTGTTACTTAAAGTAATGATACATATTATGACCAGAGTCTTGGATTAGATGAAATTTGGTAGATATATTGCAGTTTTTATAACCACTCTATATTCTATGACAGTGTTAAAAGCTCCGTATTGTAGCCTCAGGTGAATCCAACAGTGTATTTAACTAATTATGTTTGACAGGTAGGTTGTTAGAATTCTTTTTATCATCTTCAGCAATGCTGTGATAGTTTGATAGCTAAATTAAAGTATTTGTATACTTCCATGATAATTTCACTATGATAAATGCTTGTGAGTATAATTACTGTATCAAATAGAATGCACTTGAATTTTGAATATTTCCAAAGTTTATTCCAGAAAAAAATATAACAGTGTGTGCTCTGAACCCCAGTGGATAGATGCTCCCATGTTCCTGCACTTTGGCTATCACTGGGTTTGACTGTTTTGTTTTGTTTTTTTGTTTTAAAAAACCTTTGTTAATTTAGTAGCTAGAGATTAATATATTGCTGAGAAATAAAGGTCAGGCTGAACTAGGTAACCTGAAAAATTCCCGAGAACCAAACACCTCGAACTGGGTGCTAGATACAAAGTGAGAATCTGTGCTGTCCGAGGATCTGGGTGAGAGGGGGGTAGGCTGGAAGCAGTGGTCACACAGAACAGGAGCAAAGCCTGTGCCCGGGCAAGAAGCTGATGTTTCCATGGAAATCTTTAGTGAAAAGGTGAACAGGAAAACAAAATAATCGACCCACTCTCCCAGGTGGGCCACTAGGAAAGTAGTTTGAGCCAAGGTCTGCATGTGAGGGGACTGGAGGGGAATCCATCCTGAGAATTTGTCACCTCTGGTGTCTTTGGGATTTGAGTTTGTATTGCCAGCTTGCTGGGGGATTTCCCCAAGCTGGGAAATTAACGTGAAAGCCCCACTGAAAATGAGTTTTAAAAAAACCCCTAAGTCAGCATATAGAACAAACAGCAGAACTAGAGCCTCAAGAACTTCAAACGGAAAGGTCTTTAGAGAGCACTTCTAAGTGTATTAAAAACCATTAGTGATGTAAAAGAGTCAAGAATATAAAGGAACAAAACACTATGGACAATAAGACATCTTTTTAAAGAAATAGGGAAAATCTGCAAATGTAAAATAAAATTATTAAAAATAGCAAATTTGACACAGCTGGTAGAGAATCGCTTAACTTGATGTGGTAGGTAGATCAAGAAAAATTAGAAAGTTTGAACAAAGATAAAGTGATGGAAGTAACTGAAGTTATAAATTGAGATAAGGAGGTGACATGAAAATGTAGCAGAGAAGCTAGGAGAAAATAGAAAGGGGACCAGAAGTGTTTGAAGAGGAAATAACCCAAGAATTTACCAGAATTGGTGAAAGCAAAATATGCATGCCAAATTTTAAGGTAGCCATTACAAGAATTTGAATAAGATGTGTAACTCCAGCGTAACAAAAGTACTACAGTGGAATAAGAAAACTATCGATCCAATATAAGGGAAAGGGGGAGAAAACAAGAAGCACAGAGAAAAAAAATTAAAATAGAAAATGCAAAATAAGGTGGTAGAAATTAATCGAGATAGCGGTAGAAAACAGGATAATCTTAAAACCAAACCTGCCCATAAGAGACTGTCTGACTCCATTTCTATTTTAAAAGTGAATTTTACTGTGGTGATTCACAGGAGTCAAACCGAAACATTAGAGATATAAAAGTTGAAGGTAAAGAGGTGGAATACAGGTATTTGAGATGAACTCTAACCAAAATATAGGAAAAACCATATTAACATTAGATATGATAGATTTCTAAGGCCCTGTTGTTAAGAATAAACGTGGTTACTTTCTAATGATAAAGAAGAACGAGTCACCAGGAATATAATTCTAAATTTGTACACTTATTAACAGGGCCTCAAAATATATGGCAGATATTTTAGAGAATTATAAGACTAATTGACAAACCCATAACTGGATAGGGGGATTTTAATAAAAATCTCTCAGTAGTTAATAAACAGACAAATCACTGACAATACAGAAGATCTGAAAAGCAAAAGTGACCAGCTTGCTTTAACAAACCATGTGTCCAGCAGTTAGAGAGTGGACATTTTTTCAAGCATGTGTAAAGAAAATCACTACATCTTCAGCTACAAGTCTCATCATAGTTTAAAGAAACTATCCAAAAGATAACACTCTCTGATTAATTTTAAAAAGAAATTAAAGGGTTTTTTTTAAAGGTTAAAAAAAATACACTTTGGAAATCTAAAAAATTCTAAACTCTTAATCAAGATAACTAGCAATGGAAAAAAGAAAATATAACTGAATAAGGAAAATACATATCAGACTTAGATGATGTAGCCACAGAGGTGCAGAGCAGAAAGTCTGTAGGATTTTTTTTGTTTTTTTTTAAATAAATTTATTTTATTTTTATTTTTGGCTGTGTTGGGTCTTCGTTGCTGCACGTGGGCTTTCGCTAGTTGCGGCGAGCGGGGGCTACTTTTCGTTGCGGTGCGCGGCTCCTCATTGTGGTGGCTTCTCGTTGCGGAGCCGCGGGCTTCAGTAGTTGTGGCACGAGGGCTCAGTAATTGTGGCTCGCAGGCTCTAGAGCGCAGGCTCAGGAGTTGTGGCACGCGGGCTTAGTTGCTTCGTGGCATGTGGGATCTTCCCCAACCAGGGCTCGAACCCAGGTCCCCTGCATTGGCAGGCGGATTCTTAACCACTGCGCCACCAGGGAAGCTGAGAAAGTCTGTAGTTTTTAATGCTTATATTAAAAAGAACAAAGAGGACAAAGCTAAGCAACCAAATGAGGATTTATAGAAAGAGAGCAAATGTAAAGAAAGAAGTAAATTTAAAACAATAGGGATACAGGTACAGTGATGAAAATGGTTAAATCTCAAACTGGTTCCTTAAAAAGACTAATAGACAAGCCTCTGGCAAAATTAATAATAAAAATATTTTTAAAGGGGGACAATAAAATTAGCAGGCATTTTTTAAAAGAAGACTGAACTGGGCAGTATACTTGAAAAGTTTATTGAAATGGACAGTTATCTAGAAGTAGCAATACATATGGTCAGGAAAAGATAGACCATTTAATATGTGGTTTGTGGAACCGTTGGTTTTCTATGCAGAGAAATGTAAAATCACTTTTCTTCTTCGTGTTATATACAGTTTTAATCAAGGTGGATTAGAAATGTCAGATTTAAAAGAAAATACAGTAAAATCATGCCAAAATTTGGAACCTGCCAAAAGATCGTTAGCAGGGTCTAGCAACGAGAGAATGGATAAATTATAAATCTGTACTCTACAGTATATTACATACAGCTGTAACTATCTCAAATGTTGTCAGAAACAAATTGGCAGAAGCAAATGTACATCGTGTTACAGTTTGTGTAATCTAAAATTTGAAAACATGCAAAATAATTTCATATATTGTTACACAGTAAAATATAAAACATTCATAGGAATGTTAGACACCAAATCATAGGGACATTTGCCCCTAGGGAAAGGGGGAGGAAGAGTGGGATTAGGGAGGAGTTGGTAGTATGTCAGGTATACTCTGTATCATTTCATTTCCTAAAAAGTTGAGGGGGATTTGGATGGAATGAGACAAGCATGGGAATGTAATAAGATTTGTCCAAACTAGGTCATGAGTTTGCGAGAGTTCGTTGTGTATTATAGTCTGTGATTCTGTCTATATTTGAAATATTTAATAAAATGAGTCAGTATTTTATGGCATAATTCTCTGATTACCACTGAGATTGAGGGGTTTCTTAGGTTTTTGGCTACGAATACGTATTTCTTTTAGCTTTTGGATTTTCTGTTGGAATCCTTGTTTCTTTAGAGATTAATTTTTTTCACATTGTTTTAAATTACCTTTACTTATTAAAGATAGTAACTTTAAGATATTTCTTACTAAAATAGTTTCAAAATTTCACATGAAGTGATTATATGACTTTGCTTAGAAAGGCCTTCTCCAACCTCAGATCAAGAAAGTATTTGTGTGTATATTCTTTGTTTTATGGTTTCAGTTTGTATATTTTAATTCTTAATCTGTTTGTAATATATTTTGGAATATGAAATTTTTTTGAAATCACCTGTAATGCCATTTATTCAATAATCTTTATCCGCTGACTTGAAATAGTTTTTATGTAGCAAGTTCTTAAATATACCAGAATATTCTTTCATGATTTTTCTTTCTCTCTGAATCAGTATTGGTATCTTTCTGTTAATTTTATCCAAGTAAAGTACATGCAGATCAACTGAAATAGTATTAAAGGTTATAAAAAAAAAAAAAGAGAGAGACCACATCTCCATCTCTCTCCGTACTGCCTGGGTCCTGCTCTTTTCTGATTGGCCAGCTTTAGGCATCCATGACTTTCGGACTCCGTCTCTTTCACTGCCTTGTCTTCTGCTTTTCATTTTTCATTCTCAGAGGGTAGCTTTGGTTAAATCCACTTACAGATAATTTTAAAGTAAAGTTTTGGTTATTTTTATATTTATGACGTATGCTTTTGGAACTATTCATAGCTGAGCATTATAGTAGACTACGGTCATAGCTTGTTGTTTTCCCTAAAGTAGATAATTGCTTTTTTTCTTTTCATTTGCAACCTTTTCTTTGTACATTTGCCAGTTCTTTTCTTACCTTCTCATATACTCTCAGGACAGTTTTCCACAAGGTAATGGCATTAGATGATCTTGAAGGTCCAGAGTTTTCTTGGTGACCTTCCTCCAGGATGTTCCATCCTCCTCGGCTGGCTGATTCTTAGCTTTATTGGTGTGTGAATGGGATCTTTTTTCCACTCTAACAGGTTTTGGTTGATACATGGGAAACATTGATACTGAAGTATCTTCTAAGAAAATATGTTCATATTAATCACTGTTGACATTGATGATGCATGTTGATTTCCTTGACTTTTCTCCAAGTCACGTTTATAACTACTGCACGAGTGTTCACCAGTCAAACCAAGCTCGAGGGGCTGGTGTCCCTCCTTCTAAATCAAAAAAGGGGCAGACGCCGGGGGGAGCTCAGTTTGTTGGCTTGGAATTGTACAAACGGCTTAAAGAATTTTTGAAGAATTACTTGACAAATCTTCTTAAGGTAAGATGTTTTATATGTATACTGAGCATTTATAGTAGAATGTTTAAAGAAAAAGGTAGTGAAATAATGATTCTATTGATAAGTTAAATCTTTCACTGTCGTTTTCTCATTGTTTTTGTCATTGATAAGTGCCTGAAGAATTGATATGTGCCTGAGGAATTGATATGTGCCTGAGGAATTGATATGTGCCTGAAGATGTTTTGCTCTTGCTTAGTCATTTACCTGTTGTGAAGATGAAATCTTCATGAGCCCATATTCTGTTCTTTGATTTGTTAAATTAGAAGTTTTTGATAGCCTTTCACCATAGTAGTACTTTCCTTAAATTACTAACCATTTGGTATTTGGTGGTTAGAGACTGATGAACCTTTTTAAAGCACAAGATTATGAAATCAAATTACCTATATTGTATTTTGAACCCAATGTGCTCTTCTGTATCAAAATGTATAAAAGACTGTAAGGTTATCCAGCCTTCGGTAATCACATTTTCCAATGTGTTCTTGCCTTTTCTTCATGGCCTTGTGGTATATTTCAGAACTATAATGAAATTGTGCCCTTGGCTGGGTGGGTTTCACCACGAACATTCATTCCTCCTGCCCTGAGCCTTTTGCTTGGACAGTGATGTGGTTTTTTTCCCCTTCATCTTCTGCCTTTTTCTTCCTCAGTCTCCATCCTCTTTAGCAAAGGCAGTGTGATGCCTTCCATCCAGCCACAGGATGGGCAAGTGGCTTCTTCATCTGGTGCTATGCACGTTATGTAGGGCGTGTACCCTGGGAAGTCTGCACACTCTGTGTATAACTTGAAAGATTTTTTATTTACACAGATAACAGGCAGAAAACTTCAGCATGCTCCACATTTGATTTTCTTAATATATTTTACAAGGTAATTGGAAGCTTAACATCATTTTAACAGACCATAATGGACTGACCACAAATCGCGACGAAGATGGTATTATTTTCCACTTTCCTAAGCAGTCTTGCTGAAGCCACTGTGTCCTCCTTGCTTTTATTCACAACACTTTGTAAAGTGAACACTGGAATTAATTATTCTTTAGTATTGAAGTGAGGAGCTGTGTATTGTGTTTTGAAAGGTATTGACAGCCATGCCATCAGCGATAATATTTTTTGCATTTTAAAAAAGGTCATCTACTATAATCCAGAATAGCTTAGCTTTACATGTTCGGGTTCATTTCTTGTTATTTAAATGAACACAGATTTGGTTGTATCAAGATACGGTCAGGTTTTCACGTGGCTTGTCGGATCACTTGTGCAGCGTGTTATTTATGGAGCTTCCCTTCTGTCGAGCTTTTTATTCTGTCAGTTGAAGGGCCCCAGGCTGAGAAGTTCAGGGATGGCCCCAGGCCCTTAGTTGATGGAGAGGCTGCCCTCTCCCAGCTCCCCCTGGAGTGCTGCTGCAGCACGTTTTAATTATACTGCAATTTAATGCTCCATTTTTAAAGGGTAGGACTTAACTCTGTAGATGTCATTAATACCTAAGACAAAATTTCAAGTTACTTTCCTTCAAATAAAAATTTGTGGTTTAAGTTGTAGACATTTCAGTAAAAATAATTTGGTAAATGAACATTTTCCACATGAGGCCTTGTTAAAGAAGAAATATTGCACCATTATACCGTATGCTTTATTTTTACAAAAATGCAGCAGATTACCGCAAAGAGCTATAGATTTTTATAATTTTTAAGTAAATTTAATGAAGGAAGAAGATGCATTAAAAAATGGAATAGTATCAGCCCCGTGGTCTAAATTGTTAATTGGACATTTTAATTAATTTTTTAACGGAAAATACCAAAAGTAGGGGTAAGTTGAGGTAAATTCCTTATTTGTTAATATAAAGGAATTACCCTCATATTCTAAAGAGTTCAGTCTTTTTATGAATGTTCATGCATATTAATACCATGAAAAAAGTTCAGGTTTGAGATCAAAGAATTTTCATTAACATTCTCTTTAGTCTAATCCTCATGAGCTACTTTCTTGTGAGGATTTGTAGTAAATGAGCATGTTTTGTATACAGAATAATTCAGAGGACCCATCTAAAACCATACACCTCAGTGTATCTTAATGCAATAGATTTGTTTCAGTTAACTTTTATCTCTGATTTATCATGTGACAAATTAGTCATCTTAAAGCTTTAGTGAACTTGTTTTTAGGACGGAGAAGATTTGATGGATGAGAGTGTACTGAAGTTCTACACTCAGCAGTGGGAAGACTACCGGTTTTCAAGCAAAGTGCTGAATGGGATCTGT
The DNA here is from genome assembly GCF_002837175.3 of Physeter macrocephalus. Taxonomy (NCBI): domain Eukaryota; kingdom Metazoa; phylum Chordata; class Mammalia; order Artiodactyla; family Physeteridae; genus Physeter; species Physeter macrocephalus. Next base: position 7,413,307 of record NC_041218.1, on the reverse strand, counting down.
GCCTACCTCAATAGACATTGGGTTCGCCGCGAATGTGACGAAGGACGAAAAGGAATCTATGAAATCTACTCCGTAAGATTTTATTTACACACCTTTCAAATGTGTGTTTTCTTAGGGACACATCTTCCTTCCCAGTAGGAGATCTAGGCAAATAGTAAGCAATTTTCAGACTGGTGAGCTATAACTTCCTTTGTTTTAATTTATCAGTAAATGGCCCGTAGATATTTTGTGGCGAGAAAAGAGAAGGATGAGTAATTGGAGTTCTAAAGTACAGCCTGCACGCTCCTGCACTTATTAAAAGTTTCTTCTTCAATTATCTGACCGCCCATCAGGCTGAGCCCGGAGCTGTCCCGGTTTTAGCACAGCAAGTCCTGCACCCCGGCCGCGGCAGGCAAAGCGAGTCCCTTGCTTGGGACTCAAGCCTCAGTGATCAGCCATCCACGGTCTTTCGGGGTCTGGGAAACTGCTTCAAGAAGGGGACTGTGATGTGAAATTCCATTCTACCCACTCAATATACAAAGTAATATGAGTCATGACACTTAACAGAATTCAAAATTGAGGGGTTTTTTTTTTTAAGACTGCATGGAAATAAATTTTGAAGAGGCAAAATTTGAATTGTTAAATCACCTTCATTAGTACGTTTCTTCAGTCAAGGGAGCTTTTTCCAGGCTCACTGGTTTTCAAAGTGTGGTCCCCAAACTTGCAGCATTAATATTACCTGGGAACTTGTTAGAAATGCAAGTAATTGGGCCTCAGCCTAGACTGACTTAACTAGAGACTCTGGAGCTGGGGCCCAGCAGTGTGTTTTTAGCAAGCCCTCCAGGTGATTCTGATGCACTGTCGAGTTTGAGAACCAGTCAAGGGAGGACTCAGAACAACAGAACAGTCTATCTGTTCATAGTAGGCTCTCAGATATACAGACAGTACCTTTTTTGAACGAGTGGTTGTTAAAATGTCAAGTTCTGCATAATGAGATTATCTCCATATCCAAGAATGTTGCTATAATAGTAATGCTTTGTTGCTTTGCTTTTGGCAAATTTAATTAAAAGAAATGTGCCATAGATGCATGACAAATTTTTATTATCTTATTATTTGTGTAGCTCAGTTTCTATACCAAATGGTTATTGCTTCACAATGGTACTTTGTTATGTAATTTTAACAGAACTTTCTAGGTTTCGTGTTTTTGTTTTTGTTTTTGTTTTTGTTTTTTTTGTGGTACGCGGGCCTCCCTCTGTTGTGGCCTCTCCCGTTGCGGAGCACAGGCTCCGGACGCGCAGGCTCAGCGGCCACG
>NC_041218.1:7393634-7411912 GCF_002837175.3 Physeter macrocephalus | reverse complement strand
GCGGCATGTGGGATCTTCCCGGACCGGGGCGTGAACCCGGTTCCCCTGCATCGGCAGGCGGACGCGCAACCACTGCGCCACCAGGGAAGCCCCCTCGTGTTTTGATTTGAGTCTTTTGTAGTTCATCTTTTCTTTTCCACTTACAGATGCTTCCTTGAGACTGAAAGTTGTCAGTGTAGGAATCAGCATGATTTTCGTTTATTTCCTCTTGGCTGCTTGACCTAAAACACCACCATATATATGCACTATAATAGCATCACATGCTCCTAAAAATTATTATAGTCTTTAAACTTTTTTGTGTACTGTTTTCAAGATTTGACTGCTTTTTTTTCCTTTTGTTTCTTACTTTTTTTTTTACTTTCAAAATTCGTAGTTTCTACATCTCTAAATGCTGTAGTGAGTTTGGAAATGCAATATGCAGCCATAACTCATAGCAAAGGCCAGTTAACACCCCTCTCTAAAAACAGTATTTCCTTTGCCTGCTCTTGCAGGGAGCCTGTTGAATTCATTTAAAGTTTGAATATCAGTTGACACATGGAACAGTTCTTGTACAGTGATACCTCATTGCATTTTCCAGACTCTCCAGAAGACGGCGATGCTTTGTCATGAACTATAAAGATTTACTTTTTTCCCTGATAATTTTGTCCTTCTCTTCAATTAAAGAAAGTTGTGGGTTTCCTTTCCAGTCAACCAGAGCGCATAAACTAATTTCATTATTAACACGTTAAAGTGATTCAGCAAGACTTTTTCCATAAATCTGTCCTTCTGAACTTTCTCTGGTTTACCTTCGGTCCTGCTTTCATATCTTGCCTTTCTTCCTTCAAAGTGACAAATTATCCCAAGTCAAATTAGGTCTGCCTAGTGCTGTCTTAACTTAGAAAAATGTTTGGGAAGAGTTATTTTTAAAGGTGCAGTATCTTTACCGGAAGTTCATGGCCACACGTTGCGTTTGCGTTGCCTCCCCCTGCACTGGCGAGGTCTGAGGAGCTGGGGAGGGGAGCGACGGCGAGTTTGCACAGGGAGAGTTTCCTTCAAAACCGTGCCCCACAGGGTGCATTTTTCCTGAAAAATAAGACTCTTTCTTCCCGGAGTCTTTTTGGGTAGCATAATTCCTAATTCTGAAACAACCTTTTTATTCTAATAGTACTTGAGTATATATTGTTCATGCTTTACTGAAAATATTTTTCTGTTAAATAGTGCTTTCAAGTTTCCCTTTCTTTGGTAGAAATTTTTTCATTTTGTAAATTAAATTTACACATAATCTTTTCAGAACTGTATTATCTTACATAAACCCAGTTTTATCTATGGTTAAATTTGGGGGAAAATAAGACTGATAGTATTTACATTTAAATTAATTTCTCAGCAGTTTGTATTTGAGTGTTAAATTGTATAAATTTGAGTTTTAACTTAACTGAATAATAATACCTTTCTGAACAGTTTAAAAACCATATATGAATTGTAACATTTCTCTTTGGGGGAACATTTTACAGTGACTTTCTGACATAACCTCTATTGAGAAGTTCCAAAACTTTTAAAAATGCGTCATACGCACACATACTAGTAAAATGGGAAATTTGAATAATTTATGTATAATAAACTGCATTCATTATTTAAGATGTACAGTTTGATGCATTTACAGTTGTATGCATCCATGTAACATAAAACACCATGATAAAGATACAGAACTTATTAGATATTTAAGGTCTATTATTTATTTTACTGAGTATTAGGAAACTATGATAAATGGAATTATCTTTATTAAATGTGTTAGGTCAAAACATACATTTGAGTCAGAGAACAGTTTTATACATTGAGTCCACCGTTGCCCTTTAGGCTAATATGTATGTTCTTCTAAAATCCAGATTTTCTTTTTATCTCAACTATTAAAATGTGAGCTGATAAATGTCTGTACTTTGATACCTTTTGAAGTTGTTAAGAGAATGGCTCTCTGATTTCATCATGATGGTTTTTAGCAAGTTTATAATCTAGAAATATTGATACATGTAATCTAGGATTCAGTCTGTTTCCTATGACTTCACCTTTGGAAAAAGCATAGTAAAAGTATAGCCATTTAATACTGTTCCTTTTTCTTTTCACCCAGCTTGCATTGGTGACTTGGAGAGATTGTCTTTTCAGGCCATTGAATAAACAGGTACCTACTTGTGTGAGTGTGTGCATGTTTTCCTTTTAAAACCCCTTCCAGATTTCATTTCTTAGCCATTGTCTTCCTCACTCCTTTGGAATGTCCCGGGAGTGCCTCTCATCTTGCATTTAATGGATTCTAATGTTTAAGAGCTATGTAGTAACATAATGTTGGGTTGGCTAAAAACCCGAACGAACTTTTTGGCCAGCCCAATACATACTGTAGTCTGTAATCTACATGTTTTCTTCCTATATCCTTTCTAAAGGTAACAAATGCTGTTTTAAAACTGATTGAAAAGGAAAGAAATGGTGAAACCATCAATACAAGACTGATAAGCGGAGTTGTACAGTCTTATGGTAAACAGTTTCCCTTTAATTTATTCAAAGTTGTATATCAAGTGACAGTTACATAACAGTGCTCCAATAGATTTATTTTCAGATAGTTTAGTATTATCAAGAATATTGTTAGCATTTACAAAGGTACTCATAATTCTCTCTATGTCAGTGTGATTCGGTTTGATTTATATATGCTAAAGTGTCATTAATGGAGCCAAATGATAACAGATTGAGAAATCTAAAAAGTAATACAGTATTTTAAAAGCTTAGGTACCATTGTATTTCTTTTTTTTTTTTTTTTTTTTTTTTTTTTTGTGGTATGCGGGCCTCCCTCTGCTGTGGCCTCTCCCGTTGCGGAGGACAGGCTCCGGACGCGCAGGCTCAGCGGCCATGGCTCACGGGCCCAGCCGCTCCGCGGCACGTGGGATCCTCCCAGACCGGGGCGCGAACCCGGTTCCCCTGCATCGGCAGGCGGACGCTTTAAAGGTGCAGTATCTTTACCGGAAGTTCATGGCCACACGTTGCGTTTGCGTTGCCTCCCCCTGCACTGGCGAGGTCTGAGGAGCTGGGGAGGGGAGCGACGGCGAGTTTGCACAGGGAGAGTTTCCTTCAAAACCGTGCCCCACAGGGTGCATTTTTCCTGAAAAATAAGACTCTTTCTTCCCGGAGTCTTTTTGGGTAGCATAATTCCTAATTCTGAAACAACCTTTTTATTCTAATAGTACTTGAGTATATATTGTTCATGCTTTACTGAAAATATTTTTCTGTTAAATAGTGCTTTCAAGTTTCCCTTTCTTTGGTAGAAATTTTTTCATTTTGTAAATTAAATTTACACATAATCTTTTCAGAACTGTATTATCTTACATAAACCCAGTTTTATCTATGGTTAAATTTGGGGGAAAATAAGACTGATAGTATTTACATTTAAATTAATTTCTCAGCAGTTTGTATTTGAGTGTTAAATTGTATAAATTTGAGTTTTAACTTAACTGAATAATAATACCTTTCTGAACAGTTTAAAAACCATATATGAATTGTAACATTTCTCTTTGGGGGAACATTTTACAGTGACTTTCTGACATAACCTCTATTGAGAAGTTCCAAAACTTTTAAAAATGCGTCATACGCACACATACTAGTAAAATGGGAAATTTGAAGAATAATTTATGTATAATAAACTGCATTCATTTAAGATGTACAGTTTGATGCATTTACAGTTGTATGCATCCATGTAACATAAAACACCATGATAAAGATACAGAACTTATTAGATATTTAAGGTCTATTATTTATTTTACTGAGTATTAGGAAACTATGATAAATGGAATTATCTTTATTAAATGTGTTAGGTCAAAACATACATTTGAGTCAGAGAACAGTTTTATACATTGAGTCCACCGTTGCCCTTTAGGCTAATATGTATGTTCTTCTAAAATCCAGATTTTCTTTTTATCTCAACTATTAAAATGTGAGCTGATAAATGTCTGTACTTTGATACCTTTTGAAGTTGTTAAGAGAATGGCTCTCTGATTTCATCATGATGGTTTTTAGCAAGTTTATAATCTAGAAATATTGATACATGTAATCTAGGATTCAGTCTGTTTCCTATGACTTCACCTTTGGAAAAAGCATAGTAAAAGTATAGCCATTTAATACTGTTCCTTTTTCTTTTCACCCAGCTTGCATTGGTGACTTGGAGAGATTGTCTTTTCAGGCCATTGAATAAACAGGTACCTACTTGTGTGAGTGTGTGCATGTTTTCCTTTTAAAACCCCTTCCAGATTTCATTTCTTAGCCATTGTCTTCCTCACTCCTTTGGAATGTCCCGGGAGTGCCTCTCATCTTGCATTTAATGGATTCTAATGTTTAAGAGCTATGTAGTAACATAATGTTGGGTTGGCTAAAAACCCGAACGAACTTTTTGGCCAGCCCAATACATACTGTAGTCTGTAATCTACATGTTTTCTTCCTATATCCTTTCTAAAGGTAACAAATGCTGTTTTAAAACTGATTGAAAAGGAAAGAAATGGTGAAACCATCAATACAAGACTGATAAGCGGAGTTGTACAGTCTTATGGTAAACAGTTTCCCTTTAATTTATTCAAAGTTGTATATCAAGTGACAGTTACATAACAGTGCTCCAATAGATTTATTTTCAGATAGTTTAGTATTATCAAGAATATTGTTAGCATTTACAAAGGTACTCATAATTCTCTCTATGTCAGTGTGATTCGGTTTGATTTTACCCATTATAAAAATTGTTTGATCTTTGTGCCCTAAGGAAATTTTGATGGACTAGACATTTGACGTTTGAATTATTTTCTTTTCTGGTCTCATACTGAATTACTGGATATATATGCTAGAGTGTCATTAATGGAGCCAAATGATAAGGTACCATTGTATTTCTTTTTTTTTTTTTTTTTTGTGGTATGCGGGCCTCCCGGGCCTCCCTCTGCTGTGGCCTCTCCCGTTGCGGAGGACAGGCTCCGGACGCGCAGGCTCAGCGGCCATGGCTCACGGGCCCAGCCGCTCCGCGGCAGGTGGGATCCTCCCAGACCGGGGCGCGAACCCGGTTCCCCTGCATCGGCAGGCGGACGCGCAACCGCTGCGCCACCAGGGAAGCCCCATTGTATTTCTTTGAAAGTTTAGAATTAGGCATTCTTACTTCTTGTAAGCTTTTAGAAATATAAATGTTCTCTGAACGAACTTCATGATAACTTGAGACATGCCTGGCCATCCATCAGAATTACTTGCTTTTGTGTGTCTTGGATTTTTTTCTTTTTTCTTTTATTGAAAGTATACTTTACTACCAGTGAATAACAGATCTGCCTTATGCCCTGTTATTTTATTCTTACCTTTTAAGCATAACTTAAACTGAATGCTACACCTAAGTATATTCCTTAAAATATAACCAAAAATAGGGCAGTTGAAATGTAGTTCCTATTTACTTCCAGTGGAACTGGGACTGAATGAAGATGATGCCTTTGCGAAGGGCCCAACGCTAACAGTGTACAAAGAATCCTTTGAATCTCAGTTTTTGGCTGACACAGAGAGATTTTATACCAGAGAGAGTACCGAATTCTTGCAGCAGAACCCGGTTACTGAATACATGAAAAAGGTAAGCTTAAACATAGTACTTAAAGTAGGCTTAAGTTAAAAGTTATTGCTGCTCAAATGAATTATTCTTTTTAATATATGCAACTTTCTTCAAAGTCATTTCTTAGGCACTGTTATCCTGTAGTGGCTGTAGCAGGTGCAGAAGGTTTCTCCCAGTTCACCAAGGAGCTTTTATAAATTAACTTGATAATCATGGCTCAGTGTTCTCCTTACTGATCGGAGGATATAACCATAATAGCTGTATGACTTTCGTGTTTTGAACTGTCTCTACTACAATAGAATGTATATGTGTATCTAACAGGAGCCACGGTCTTACGTCAATGAGAAACTAGTTTTTAAGAAACAAATATCTTCAAACTTTAAGCTTTTGCTTTTTTGCTTCTGAAATATCCCCTAAAAATCTATATATCACAGTCTTCAGGTTTGCATTAGAGGAGAAGTCCTTCTGAGAGAACAGGATAGAAGTCTTAGATAAGAAAAAATCCAAGATCGGTGTCTGTATCATAAATCTTTTTCTGCATTAAGCGATGTTACAGTGAAGTTCTAGTGGAATTATTCTTCGTTCTCCTTCTCGGGAATACAGGTATCCCAGACTTACGCTCTGAGGAGTGACCTAAGTCAGGAGGTAGCAAACTTTCTATGAAGGGCCAGATGGTAAATATTTTAGACCTTGTGCACATGTGGTCTCTCTTGCAACTGTTCAGCTCTGCCGTTGTAGCGCAGAAGCAGCCATGGCAACTTCTAAACAGTGAGTGCAGCGGTGTTCCGATAAAAGTTTACTTACAGGCAGGATTTTGCCCACAGGCTATGGCTGCTGACTGAGACTTCCAGGCAAGGAGACTTCCGGGCAAGGAGACTTCCGGGCAAGGAGACTTCAGGGAGGAGACTTCAGGGCAAGGAGACTTCAGGGAGGAGACTTCAGGGCAAGGAGACTTCAGGGCAAGGAGACTTCAGGGCAAGGAGACTTCCGGGCAAGGAGGCTTCAGGGAGGAGACTTCCGGGCAAGGAGGCTTCCGGGGAGTCTGGGGCTGACTGTGTCTGACACCTGCTTTTTTCCCTTTATTCTCTGTTCGCTTGGAGAGCAAACGCACTGCAGAATCACTTTCTCCATGTGCTGAGATCGAAAGTTAGTAAGTCAGAAAGAGCAACAAACAGCTCCCCCTTCTAACCATGTAGAGAAGGTCCTCCCCAATTTGTTTGTGACATTCCGAGTGCGTTTTCCCATAAGAGATAGTGATTATAAGTTGCCCCTACAAGTTTGAAGCTGAAAGTCCTTGACAAACAAATTTCTGATACCTCAAAACCTAACAAAAGTGGAACTCTTCAGAAGTATACTTGGAGTAGTGATAGTTCCTTGTGTATATTTATGGATTAAATTAGCTTTTGTGTGCCAGTCTGGAACCTAACCAGCTTATAGAGAGTTTCTTACAGCTGCCTGACAAATCTGTTTTAAATCTAAGCATTGCCTGTTACTTCATTTTTTTATTTTGGCAGTGTAGTTTTCATAAAGACATATTTTATTGAACTCTACTATATATGGTGATCCTTTTAAAACTGTGTATGTTTTTAAAAGTGGGGCCTTTTATCAGGGTACACATACACAAGCGAGGTTCAGGCCTTTTCATTTTACAGACTACTTAGTGAGTTGCAGTTACCTGCTATCCACAACAAGGAAGGTAGTAGTGCTTTGGTACAAGGAAATCCGCTTGGTAGGCCAGAGCTACGTCAGCACTCCCAAAGCAGGGAAATCTGCTTTTAAAATAGGACCTGGAAAAAAAAAAAAAATCGGACCTGGGACCAAAGGCAACTTGAGGAGCAAAGATTTCCAATGGCCTGGATGTTTTCAACCCAGTGTGAGCTCTGCCTTCAACAGAGAGCGTGCTTCCAGCATCCTTGCTCTCTTAGAGGGGATTTCTTCCTAGAGGCGTTAAAGGTTTGGCCCAAATCTGGTTGGATCTTACCAAACATGACATCCATCCCTTCTGAAAGTCCATAATTCAGAGACTCTGTGAGCATAAAATTGGAATTTAATCGTGTGAACAATTCTACCCTTACCTAAGCTGTAGCCTTGCATCTCAAACTGAGCTATGGGTCTAATTTAAAATCCCTACTCCACCATTTACTAGGGGGTTGACCTTAACCTTTCTGTTCGTCAGTTTCCTCATCTATAAAATGGGGATAATTTATTATTATTTGATGCTTGGCAAAGAGCAAGCATGATATAAGTGTTTGGTATTACACACATACATTGTTTAGAACCTTCAGTATATGCCTGAGAATATGCAAAACCATGGGATAAATTGTGGCACATTTTACTCAATAACTTAAGAAATTACGTTTATATTAAAACATTCTATCAGGAAGTAGAATACAAAACTCATGAACAATATTGAGATAAAGCATGAACTTCCAAGAAATACTCTGCTTCTTCCAAGAAATACTCTGCTTTTAGCAGCCAGTTTGGGCTAGATGTGCAGATTCCCTGGGTGGGCGGGGGGGGGTCTATGTTCCCATTTCTTTTTCTTTTTCTTTTCTTTTTTTTTTTTTTCTTTTCTTTTTGATCCTCCCGGACCGGGGCACGAACCCGTGTCCCCTGCATCGGCAGGCAGACTCTCAACCACTGCGCCACCAGGGAAGCCCAAGGGGTATTTATTTATTTATTTTTTTAATGTTTCCATTTCTGTGTCGTTAGGAATCTTTTAGTGGAAACAGTTGGGAATCTTTGGCTTTCCTTCTACTGATGACTTCAATGAGTGAACACCCCTGAGCCATATTAGTGTTTTAGCGTATCTTACTGTCTCATCTGAGCTACGAAAAAAACATGTGACTCTTCTAGGTTTCTAATGTCATTTTTTAAAACTTTAAAAATAAAGTATACCTTATTTCATTAATTTGCTTACTTTTTTGGTCTTTTTTTTTTTCATTTTGTTTTTCCTGCATACTGATCCTAATAGAATTAATAGGAACATTAATTTAATTGCTTAACTTTATTTAGTCATTCTGTATTTGATCTGGGTGTTCTGATGTAATTATCTGCCAAGTACAATGCTGATCAAGAGCTTATTTGCCTTCAAATCAACAAAGAATGTAAATGACTGTCCTTCCTAAAACCTAATGACATAACACCCAGGACCTTGGGTGTTTCACCAACCTCAGAGACACTGCAGGCTCAGGTTCAGACCACGGCGAGAAAGCAAGTCACTCGGATTTTTTGGTTTCCCAGGGCATAATGCCATACTGTAGTCTATGAAATGTGGAGAATAGCGTTATGTCAAAAACACCAATTTTTATACCTTAATTTTTAAAAACTTTATTGCTAAATGATGCCAAAACAATTATAATAGCAACATCAAAGATCACTGATCACAGATCAGCATAACAAATAATAATAATGAAAAAGTTTAAATATTTTGAGAATTACCAAAATGTGGCACAGAGACCCAAAGTGAGCAAACGCTATTGAAAAAACGGTGCTGATAGACTTGCTCAACCCACAGTCCTTCAGTTTCTGTTTTGTTTTTAAAAAGCAGTATCTGAATCGCAATAAAAGGAAGTAGGCCTGTGGACAGTAGTCCCACCTTGTTCACAGTTTCAGTTACCCACAGTCAACCTCAGTCCAAAAAATATTGAATGGAAAGTTCCAGAAATAAACAGTCCATAAGCTTTAAATTGTATGTATTGAAATATGTCGTTCTGAGTAGCATGATGGAATCTTGCCCTTGAATCATACCTTTGTCCAGAGCATCTCCCCTGTTAGTCTCTTCATCGAACAGGTGATCAGATCGACCATCGTCTGCAGTGCTTGAGATCACGTAGCCCTTATGTTACTTAAAAGTGGCCCCAAAGCACAAGAGTAGCAATTCAGATATGCCAAAGAGAAGCCATAAAGTACTTCCTTTAAGTAAAAAGGAGAAAGTTCTCAACTTAATAAGAAAAAGGTTGCTAAGATCTGTGGTGAGGATAAATTGTCTCTCCATGAAATTGTGAAGAAGGAAAATTTGTGCTAGTTTTGCTGTCACACCTCAAGTTGACGTTATGGCCACAGTGCATGACACGTGCCCAATTAAGATGGCAAAGGCATGAAACATAACTTTTATTACATTATATTGTTATAATTCTACTTTATTGTTGTTGCTAATCTCTTGCTATACCTAATTTGTAAAATTAAACTTTCTCATATATGTATGTATAGGAAAAAACATAGTACCTATAGGGTTCACAGTTTCAGGCATCCACTGGGGGTCTTGGAACGTATCCCCCATAGATAAGGGGGGACTGCTGTGTAAACAACTACTGAGCCCCTCTGGCTTTTAATGCTTTTGTGATTACTTAGGGACCAGCTCTTCCCTCTCAGCCCTACAGGAAATCTGTAGAGTGCTACTGTTTTTTTGTAGTACAGGGGATGGAAAGCCATTGTGCCCCAGAGAGTGAATCAGCAGTGACACCAAAGCTTTACCTTTCATTCTGGGGGAGAGAAAAGTTTTTAAGAGATGACTTTTTGCTGCCAGGGTATTATGTTCTTCCAGGAAACAGGTATAACCTCGAGAAAAAGTGGTGCTTTTTGGTTTGCATGTCCTGTATTTCACCAGCTTTAGTTCTTGAGGTATCAGGCTTAATGAAATACTAGATATGAAGCAGCAGAGGCTTGGAACTTCAGAGTTAAAGCACAGAAAGATCTTTTATTGTTTTTTAAAATAGGTTGGTAATCAGGAAAAAAAAACACACAACTGTAGACTTGCGGGGAAATACAAATAACATAAACCTGCACAAACTTGGGACACTGTTACTTAAGTATGCACATAAACACCAAATTGGAATAATGCTATAGGGTTTTGTTTTGTTTTTATTTATTTATTTTTGGCTGCGCTGGGTCTTTGTTGCTGTGTGTGGGCTTTCTCTAGTTGCAGAGAGCCGGGGCTACTCTTCATTGCGGTGCGCAAGCTTCTCATTGCGGTGGCTTCTCTTGTTGCAGAGCACGGGCTCCTGGTGCGCGGGCTCAGTAGTTGTGGCTCGCAGGCTCTAGAGCGCAGGCTCAGTAGTTGTGGCACACGGGCTTAGTAACTCCGCGTCATGTGGGATCTTCCTGGACCAGGGCTCGAACCCCTGTCCTCCTGCATTGGCCGGAGGATTCTTAACCACTGTGCCACCAGGGAAGCCCTATAGGGTTTTTTAATAACTTTTTTTCCCCACTAATTTATTACATTAATATATTTTATATTTACTGGATAGTGGTATTCCATTAACTAAATAATATAACAAATTATATCTTATCAGAATCTTCAAGTATTTCTTAACTTGCAAATTGTTCCTTTTCCTTTCCCATGTTTTTATTTGCACATACTTATTGATTTTTCAGAGATTATTATATATTAAGAATATTGACCTTTTAATATATACTACAGATATTTTCCAGGTTTATTTTGTTTTTCACATTTAACTCTATTTAGAATGTGCAGTACGGTTTAAATTTCTGCAGTTGAAACTATTGTCCTATTAGTAATTCTTGACAGTGCAAGGCCTGCCCAGTCATTTTTTCATTTTATGGTTTTTTGGCTCTTGGATGTTCATTCTTCCACTTGAATTTTTTTCTAGATTTCTCCAAAATTATGCCAAATTTAAAAATCATTTTGGGAAGTATTGGCATTTTTACAATACAAAATATAGTTTTTCACTGTTTATTCAGATTACCTGAATAATGCGAGATCACTGAAATTTCTTTCTTGCTTTGATAATTTAGTGGTTCCTAGGTGATACTTTACACCACACATTTCTGGTAATACGTTGTAAAACATACCGACTTTTATTAACTTTGCTACTCTTTTAAATTGCATCCCTGTTTTCCTCTCTTCCTTGAAGGGAGATGGAAGAAATTGAGATGCATAAATAATCCAGTAGATTTCAGAGATGCGTATTCAGTTGATTGGCAAGAGAAGGCCATAATATTTAAATTTTTTAAAAGTCTAATTGCTTCTGATTCTTTCCATATGGTCATTTCAGGGAATGTATTTATGTGACTTGACCTCAAGTAGCTCTCAGTCAGAGGGCGTGGTTCTTCCGTCCCCATCTGTGTGTAGTGGAGAATCCACAGGTTTCTCAGAGTGTCGCCAGGGGTATTACCCCCAAAAGGTGTGAAACACCACGTATCTGTGGAAAGAAAATTGATGTAAATACATTTGGACTGTTAATCATGATAACCTCATTAAAGTCATTTAAAGAGGACTTGAAAGCAAAAATATAGGTCACAGAGAACATGGGACACATCAGTGACCGGTTAGTTATAGTTGACATTCATCCTAAAATCAGAGAATCCCTCCCCTCCCTTTTTTTCTTCAGGCAGGTTTGCGAGTTTAATTTGCTGTTATTTTTGTTAGCAGTTTTTAAAAAGCAAACCCAAACCTCTGACTTGAATTAATCCCCACAGGCGGAGGCTCGTTTGCTGGAGGAGCAGCGGAGAGTCCAGGTCTACCTTCACGAAAGCACCCAGGACGAGCTAGCCAGGAAGTGCGAGCAGGTGCTCATCGAGAAGCACTTGGAGATTTTCCACACAGAGTTTCAGAATTTATTGGATGCCGACAAAAATGAAGGTGAGCCACTGAGATTCAAAACACACGGTATTTATTTTGATCTGTGATTTTGAAATTGCATGAAGTTCTAGACTCAGAGTTAGCATTACCAACACCAGTCATTCTTTAAGAGATTCACGTGTGAGACTGTGTGTGCGCGTGTGTGTACCTTGTCGTGTGTTGATTTCAGACCTCTTCAGTGTGTTTGGGGTGTGACTTTGGGGGAAGAGCATCTTTTCAGTTTGGTTTGGAGTCTAACTTGTTCCATACACCTTAGCATTAAATGATGCTACTACCACTGTTCTTTTTTTTTTTTTCTTGCATATGTTTCTTCTGAAAATTCTTTAAGATGAGAAGGCTATAATTGTGCAGAAATGTTTCCTTTACCCCTCCCTTGTTTTACTGGGACATGTTAGGAGCTCAGTAAAAGATTGGTGTTTGGATTCAGGATTTTTCTTTGGTGTTCATATATCAACCATGTGCCATACATATATTAAGTGAAGAATATGGGGACCCTTTTGTGACTTATTTGTTTGTATAGTTGAGATGGATATTCATAAATACTCCTTAAATTTATTCATTCTTTTAAATAATATTTGAGTGCCTATTATGTGTAAGGCATAAATCATATCGCAATCTCAAATTTTAGGAAGCATCAGATGTAGTTCCTGATCATCTTCTTTCTCTATTAGTAGTTTCTCCTAGCAAGGGGGAGAATATGCTTTTATAATAGCATGACTTCATTGTTACTTTCAGCTAAATATACATATGCTAAATATAAAGTATTTGGTTTCAGTTAAGTGCATTTGATTATTAAGGTGTAAAAACACGGTGGTTTTATTTCAGTGTACCTTTCACCTCTATAAGCACTTACTTAGTGGAATGGATATGCAGAGTTTGTTTCTGTGCATAAAGGTGTGGTGCCTTCTTCTTTCAGATTTGGGTCGCATGTATAATCTTGTATCTAGAATCCAGGATGGCCTGGGAGAATTGAAAAAACTCCTGGAGACACACATTCATAATCAGGGTCTCGCAGCGATTGAAAAGTGCGGAGAAGCTGCTTTAAATGTAAGTACTGTTTAACTGAAAACCAGTCGGGCCTAACCATTCCCACCCACGGACTGCAGGTGTGTCTCGTGTCTCCACTTACAAATCCAAGGGGTAAGATTTTCACTAGACTCATAGAGAACCTTGTTTGGCTTTCTAAAACAGAAGGTTCACAAGCATCTTAATTTAGTAAACGTCTCCATAAACTCGTCTCTGGCACTTTTTAGGCGTTAAGGATTTAATTTCTTGATATTCTTTTTTCCTTTATGTCTTCTCAAAATTACATTCCTTGCACTAGAAGAGAGAAGATTATTCAATAGAAAGAACAGGCTAAAGCCTCCTAGAGACTTGGCTCTGGCACCCACAGGCCACAGGCTGCCCCTTGCAGGAACTTCATTCGGTCTTTGTACTGCCCTCCCTTTGAAGCTCACAGGGCTATTTGCCCTGGAAAGGCCCTGAAATGTATGGCATTTCTCATACACACCCCCGTCCCCACTGCGGGAGGCACAAGAATATTCTGCTGGGTTATCTATAATTCACTTGATAATTTTATATAGGAAGTATCATGTGTTTCTAAGAGACAGGTAAGTTGTTTTCAGTTTTGTCCCTATTGTGAACTTTAATTTTGATAGTGTTTGGGACAACTATTGGAGAAGAAAAGCTTCTGGAACACACAGTTGGTTCTTAGGTCTGAATCAGAAAACTTTATATCTCTGATTTTATTGTGTTTGGTGTTAATTATTTCAACAATACTCTCTTTAATATGTTTTTTTTAAGTCTTTATTTTCCTGTTATCTTTGGGGGATCCCTCTTCCACTTTTAATTATGGGGGTTGCTGCCTCACTTGTTATCACAGCTATGAAATATTAGAGGGAAGAATGTAAACACACCTTTAAAGGGCCTGACACACACAGTCATATGTACATGAGATTCAAAAGGGGTGAGCTGATGAAGATATCTTTTCAATAACGTAAGGTTTTCACAGATGTTAATTCAAAACCCAGTTTGGCTGTGTGGGCAGCAGAGCCAAGTTAAATGACTTTCCTTCAAATGAGTTAAGGTGTCGAGTCTTATTTCATCAGATATGGATTAGAGTAGCAGATAAATGAAGCAGATTTCGCTTTTTCATGTAAACTGTTAAATGTTAGATATGAGATTGGCCTTAGGGACTCATGTTCTAGGTGAATATAGTTAGATTAAAAATCAGTAGGATAACTTGCTTTTTTGTTTTCATAGGAATGATGGGATATTCCTTCTAATGTCAATCTTTTCCAAACCAAGTAAGGTTCTAGATGGAGAAATAATCACATAATTCTCAAGTACCATTTTCTCTTTCTTTTGGATACAGTCAGCTGCCTGATTGACTTGGTCATTGAGTCTTGAATCTGAAGTTGACCTTTTCATGGCAGTTAAAGCACAAGTTCAGCTTCTAAGTAAAATCATTTCTCTATTAGAGACTTCATCCATCAGCAGTAGACAGCAGAAATAAACTGTATTTACCAGCAGTTATATTTTATTGGAAATTAAGCTTTTAAACAATATTTTTATTTATTATCTATTTATTTATTTAATTTATTTTTGGCTGCATCGGGTCTTCTTCGCGGCACACAGGTTTCTCTCTAGTTGTGGCATGCGGGTTTTCTCTTCTCTAGTGGAGGCACGCGGGCTCAGTAGTTGTGGTGTGGGGGCTTAGGTGCCCTGCGGCATGTGGGATCTTAGTTCCCTGACCAGGGATTGAACCCTCATCCCCTGCGTTGTAAGGCGGATTCTTTACCACTGGACCACCAGGGAAGTCCCCTAAACAATATTTTTATTACTTAGATGTAAGCCACTGATACACATGTATTTAAACATCAAAATAAGATTTTCCCCCATGAAGAAGTATATATAACTTGGTAAATTTATATTGCATCTGCCTTAACTTTCAAAAGTCAAACATTTTAAAAATAACATTATTCATTATAATTATTATTTCCATAAGAACTGTTTTTATACTGAACTCATGAAACTGGTTTTTTTAATTGTTCTTGTGAGGAAAACTTTCTTTAAGAAAACAAATACTTCTATTTTCTGCAAAAGGAGTTTTCCCTGGATTTCCATTTTATCGGCTCATCTCTGAAGTTTCAGTTGACTCATAAGTTCGTGGTGCCGTCTGACTGGCGCGTGGGCTTCTTTACGACCTTCCTCGGGCTGGGTCGGACCTGCTACCTTTACTCACCAATGATGTAAAAGCCCAGGAAACTTGAAGCTCCAGAGAGAGCATATGTAGCCAGTCTTAGCCTGACTCACAGCAACTGCTTATTGTAAGACAGAATAAATACAGCTGCTAAGACATAAATAATTTTAAGTAGGTATTCATTTTTATCACGTGTAGTAAACATAAAAGATGTATTGTAAACTAAACCATGATGGTTTTCCAAAACCCATTAATGTTGAAAAAAAAAAAAGCGGCAGAAAAAGGAGATTGATTGAATTAGTAAAAAATGACAATTATTGTACCTAATTTTAAGGGGGTTTAATTACTTTGAAAACAATTTTTAAAGTTTTTCACCTAACTGAGTTGAATCATAGTATATGAGAATCATTTAAATTCATCTATTAAATTCCATAGAAGGCACTGCTTAAATGATTTTTTTTTAAGGGCTGAAAAGTTATCTAGTCCTGTGATTCCATTTATCCCATCAGTTTGGCTAGAAAACAAGTTTTACTGCTAATCAGTGTGGCCTAAGCTGAAATTATTACAGGTTTCACATTTGTAATGTGATTCAAATAATATTTTTGTGTTAGAAACTTCAGAATCTACTTAGGAATTTTCTGAAAGCATTTTTTTTTTTCAGTTAAAACAGATTTGAGAATAATGGCTGTTCGTGGGTCACCAGTGTCTGGGAAATCCCCTCATGGTGTCCCCCTCTCTTTACCCAGAGAGGAACTGGCAGTCTTTCCCGTGAAGTGTGGCTGAAACCCTGAGCACGTGTGCTGTTTTTAGACACACTGCTTCTTGTACCTGCCCCGCACCCAGGCCGGGGAGCACCAGGGAACGTAGCTCGGGATCAGGGCTCCTCTCAGGGTACAGGGGCTTCAGGCTGAAGCAGGTCAGTGTGGGTCCATCCCACCCACCATGACGTGAGATTCCAGCACGAGGAGGAGTTCTCTCCAGCCTTCAAGAGACGCTCGCGACTGAGGACACTCACGCCTAGCCGTGCTGCAGGCGCCCTTAGCATATTATGCATCGGGGCAGCAGTAGAACTTTGGAAACACAAAGGAATCTTCAAGGATGGGTTTTAAACAGGTTTAGAGCTGAACAAAGGATCAGATAATTTTTTTCATAGGCAAGTTACCCCGTGCGTGGCCTCTGGACTGAAAGGAGACAGTGGGGCAGCAGCAGGGCAAATCAGCACGGCTCCCGTGCTGACAGCCTTCAGGCTGTCAGGAGTCGAACGTCGAGAGGCCTCCTGTGCTTATGTAGACGGGCCGCGGTACTACAAGTGTGCTCAGTTGTTGGCAGTGTAGTAACGGAAGAAAAATAATCCATATTAAAATACAGGAGGAGGTTGGGCCCATCCACCTAGGTCCTGAGGGGAGCATCTTGAAAGCAGAGCCCACACCTTCAGGTGTTCATTTAAAAGGATTGAAGCCTGCGGTGGGGCGGCCCCATGCTGGCTTCTCAGCTGTTTCGTCTACCAAAGCAGCCAGCTGCTGGTGCTGGCTGGTGGTAAAACTCAGAGGACCAACACATGTCGCAGAGAACGTTGACGTCATTTTCGCCCATCCGGCAAGCATTACGGCCTTGCTGCGCTGGCTCTGCTGCCCAGGAGTCCAGTGCGAGGTGCCTCCACACTTCTGTCTTCTCATCGGATCTCACTGTCTTCTCAGATCTCCGTGACCTCATCTGCCTGCTTTAGTGACTGTATTGCGGGTCCCTTTTAAAGCTCACATCTTCCTTCCTTGGTTCCTTAGCACGGCGGCAGCAGCTGTGGAGTATGTGCCACGCGGCCTCACCATCTGCCCCGGCAACCTGAGTCTTCTAAGGTTGAGTCATTTCCTCCTGAAGGTGGGCATGGCCCTGGGGTCCTCTCAGACCAGCGGGCAGCCAGCCCGTCAGCCCCCAGCAGCTCATTGCCACCACCCAGTCCTCTCTGCTGAGTCAGTGGAGTGGGGACCATGCTGCCTTCCTTGGCTCTCCAGGCTTTTCCTGTCTAGTCCCAAAGCTACCCTTGTAATCTAGGCCCCGTCCCTTCATTTCTGGATGGTCTTACATCTCTCCCATTCCTGTTCATCCCTCATCTTGCTTAGCAGTTTCGTGTTTCAAAAATACTCCTTAATGCATGAACAGTTTTACTCCATGTTCTTCATCCGTTGCTTTACATAAAGCACAAAAAACCCCTCTTCCCTAAAATAATATATTAAATCTTCCATATTATATTAAATCAAAATCCTCTTCATCATGATATGCTCCCATTTTCATGAACCTCATCTTCCAGTGAAACTGTTCTGTCCTCATTCCCCCCAGAACACGTCCTTGTTTGTACGCATGCTACCTTCCCTGCCTGTAACGCGGTCCTTCCTTCCTTCTCGTTTTATCCTGCTTTTGAAGGCCAGCTCCAATCCCACTTTCTAAAACAGATGCTCTCCACTAACCATTCCCGCCCAAGTGGTTCTATCCTCATCCTAAACCATTAGGGCACTTAGAAAAATCGCCCAAATGCCACTTTATATTTGTGTATAACTTCTGTGTTTCTTGTCACTCCATCTATGATAAATCCCTTGAGAGCAAAGCTGACACCTTACTACGGTTTGATACTCTTTATAATTTTAGAACCAGCGTCTGAAACAGCCAGTAGTTATTGTTGATAATGACAGTGACCGTGGTGGCAAAGAGGGAGGGCCACCTGCTGCCGCCCCAGCTCCTTTCCAGTTGCAGCCTCCTCACTCTTCATTCTCATTATGTCCATCATCGAAACGGGTTTATTTACTTATTTATTTATTTATTTATTTATTGCGGTACGTGGGCCTCTCACTGTTGTGGCCTCTCCCGTTGTGGAGCACAGGCTCCGGACGCGCAGGCTCAGCGGC
>NC_041218.1:7348578-7393429 GCF_002837175.3 Physeter macrocephalus | reverse complement strand
CACGAACCCGCGTCCCCTGCATCGGCAGGCGGACTCTCAACCACTGCGCCACCAGGGAAGCCCGACATGTTTTTAAACACTCCCAGTTCCATACGTGTGCCGTGCTGTACCCTCCTGGTTCTTCTCTCTGCTTAGACATATTCCTTCTTTTTTCCCTATGTGTTAAACACCTTTATCTTTCAGTACCCTCAAGTGCCATTTCTTCCATGAAGGCTTTCTCGATCACCCCTTTGAAATAACAGCATGTTGGACTATTTACATGACATTCACACTCCGTGTATCATAGATGTCTGTGTAAATGTCTTCTACAGGGATGGCTTCATCCATCTTCATGGCCTCAGCTCAGCACTGTGCCTCGTACAGAATAGGGTCTCGGTCTCCTTATGTCTTAATTATACTCCTCACTGTTGCCAGCAGGATTCAGGGCAGCTTACGCGATACATAAAAGACAATAGGATAAATGAAACAGAGTAGCAAAATAAGGGTTGGAAACACAAACGAAGCTAAGTGTAGGATAGCACTCAGAGTGCATGCAGTGAAGTCTGGTCTCTCATTAGAGGTGGGTTACAAATTTGCCTCTGATGTTTTCCCTCAGTACAGAGAGCTTCCTGGAAAGGACAGTTGGTAGTACTGTGAAGTACAGTCAACTCCTTGATTGATAGTGATCTTAGGGAACGAGCCCATAGCTCAGAGGAATGACTTGATTGGCATTCAGAACTGACAGTACCTTTCCTAACGGCCCATCCTAAAGAGAACACCAGCTATGTGGAAAGTCATCCATGTAAGTACAAAGTAAATACTATATCAAGTCATTGGATGGCTGTATAAGTTCCCCTAACGCCACAATTTTATAGCAAAATAAAGTTCAGGAGAAGAGTCAATACAGACTTGTAAGTACTTGCTAGTGAATGCTTGACGATACAGTTGGTTCCATGTTGAATTTTTAATTAACGCACGATTCTACAGCAGTCTGGGTGCTATTGTTCTTCCCTACAAAGAAAGCTTCATAAATCAGGTATAGAGAATGTTTCATTACTCTGTCTTCAGGGCAGAAGTGGCAACAGATAAGCACAAAGTCCTCTTTGAAACCGTATCTTGATTTAGTGACCTCAGTCTAAGTGGAACTGAAATGTAATCCAACAAGAATGGGCTTGTAGACGCTTCGATGTCCCGCAGGGCTGTTGGTCTGACAGTGCGAGGTTGGGCTGCAGAGCCAGACTGGGGCACAAGTTGTGAATGTTTACTTGCAGCTCTGGAGGCAGTGGTGTACTGAGACGGAGAGGCGTTTCAGGAGCGGCCCAGGGCTGCCAGGGCGAGAGTGCTTGTTAGAGGGAGCAGTTAAAGCGGAGAGTTTTAAAAGCAGAAGTAAAATCGGGGAGCTCTGACGAGCATATTTTTCAGTATAAGGCAAAGGGGTGAGTCTGGGACCCCTTACGAGAAAGTTCCGTGGTTGGGATTGAGGACTCGCGTGTGTGTGAACTTAACCAGAACGAACAGTAACCCAGTGCTGGGTGCTGCTGGCAGATTGGGGTTCATTTATACAACCAAGATCCCCTTTCTCTTCTGGAGTAAAATGCTTAAATAACTTAGTCCTGACTCAACCTTTCTGTGGGTGGTAATAGAAGAAAATTATCCACGCAGAGCTAAACTTCAGCTCGGGAACCTTACATTTGGAGTGTGACCCGGCTTTGTGTGGTCAAGGGAGATGAAAAACATACCCATCGTATCTTTAAAGAGTGTGGAGAGGGCAGGATGAGAAAATCCTAGACTATTACAGCTATAGGCTATCCCTTAAAGCTGGATGATGGATTATGGCAGCTGATTTTACTATTTCTTATTTTGAATATGTTGACATTTTTCCATAATAAAACTTAAAAAAAAAAAAGCAAAACGAAAGAAATGTACTAATTTTGGTGCAGTCGATGTGGGAAAGGAGAAAGAGGAGGGAGCACGTTACAATTTTAATTACATAAAGAACTGATACTTGGTGACAGTGCAGATTGGTTCAGAAAGCACGCAGCTAAATTTGTGAATTCGTCTTCTGTCTTGCCATGAGATGAAGAGGATAACCATTTTCTCTGAAGGAAAAAATACACAAATGTCCATTTTTAGTCTATGATAACCAGGCTCTGAAAAGACTCACTGTATCCTTTGTGTATCCAGGAAACACCCTTCTCTCCTTCAACTGTAGGGAGAACTCCAGTCCTTTCACAAGGAGACCCATCGTGGAAGCCTCTTCCTGCCCAAATCTGACTTTATACCCCACGTTAAACTGAATTTTGGCTTCGTCTTTGCTGTGTTATCTGTACATCCTGAAGTGGCCCCTGCCTGGTTCAAGTCCAGTCAGATGCGACCCGTGAATTTCTCTGGCCGCCCACCCACCCGCTTCCCTTCTGTATACGCTGCGTCTGCTTCTGAACTAATGCATTTATTACTTTCTGAAACATCATTCTTTCACTTAGAGAAGACACAGTTTTTCTTGGCAAGTCTAACTTAGTTCCACTTTCAAGATTTAATATTTTCGCCTTTGATCACCCAGCACCTAAATCCAGTCAGTTAGAGCCTCAGCATTTACAGGGTAACCAACACCAAAGGGCTGACTGCAGGCACACCTGGGGTCCAGGGCAGGGTAGGGGGTGAGCGGGCACGAGGGGCCAGGGTCAAAAACGGGGACCCACACGGTCACGTAACTCAGGTCAGGGATTTGTAAACGTTTATCAGAGGCCGAAGGTCATGATCAGATTAAAGATGTGTTCATTATGCTCTGAGGCTCATAAGATAAGTAAAAATGACTGAAGCAGAAAGTAGCAGGTGGACAGAGGTTAAAATGGTGGGACTGGAGAGCACTGGTTCAATTGCTAAGTTTGTTTGTCTTGATATTTTAAACTTTAAACCATTCTCAGTCAGAAAAACTAGTGATTTCTGCTTATCTAAACAAAAGAGTTGAGGTGATGGAGTAAGAAAAGCCCATTAAAGGACTTCCCTGGCGGCGCAGGAATCCACCTGCCAATGCAGGGGACACGGGTTCGAGCCCTGGTCCGGGAAGATCCCACATGCCGCAGAGCAGCTAAGCCCGTGAGCCACAACTACTGAGCCTGCACTCTAGAGCCCGCGAGCCACAACTACTGAAGCCTGCGCGCCTAGAGCCCATGCTCCGCAACGAGAGAAGCCGCTGCAATGAGACGCCCGCGCACCGCAACTAGAGAAAGCCTGTGCAGCAACGAAGACCCAACGCTGCCAAAAATTAATTAATTAATTTAAGCCCATTAAGAAAATGTGAGGCTTAGAACACTGAATGGTATTTGAGGCCTCCCATTTCTCTCCCAGTTTCGGGAGGGGGCTGTTTGGTTTTTTTTTTTGGTTTGGGCTTTGGGGGTTTTTTGCTCATTAGTTAATATCAAAATTACTTTTAAACCCTGAGTGCACGTAGGCTGGCAGTTGTGGGGGGGGGGCACCTCAGAAAGTGCTGAGTGATGGGAAGCCGGGCTGGGGTTAAAGCTCCCACACGTAATCGGCAGAGCGTAGTTGGTGGTTTGGGATTGTTCTTTTTCTGAACCTTTTGCTTCTCTGTGTTTTGCCTGGAGATGATGCGACTCCAAAGGGGAAGTGCCAATGCTTACGGGGAAGAAGAGTTCCACTGACCCCAAGTGATGGCGCGGCGTGTCCTCGTCAGTTGACACACATTTCTTTCCCTTTCCTTCTTGAAGAGAAACAGCCCCGAGGTGGGGACGTCGGCCTCATGGGACAAGGCCCCGGGCAGGCTGTGCTGCCTCCGCCTGTCCCCTGCGAGGACAGGAAGGCCGGGTGCCGCCCGGGGCCCTGGAGGCCGCGCAGGCTGAGAGCGCGATGCACGTGCGTGAGGTGGAGGCCCCAGGCCTGTGGCCCCCGTATCCTCTCGAGGCAGAATTACAGTATTCCTTAGGGTCGGAAGCGACCCCGAGAAGTCTTGTGTGACGTGCGGCAGCTCCCCGTGAGGTACCGGCCTCAGTCCTCTGGGTGTGCCTCCCGCGCCTCCCTGCTGTAACGGAGGGCAGGGTGGGAGTCACGGCAGGCTCCTGAGGTGTGTTTCCTCGCTGTGAGACGGGCTTTTAGAATTCTCCTGTTAGCGGAAACATGTGGGATGAGAGGTAGTAATTCAGTTATGATTACGGTGGTTCCTGATTTGGCCGTTTCAGAGGGAGTTGGCGAAGTACGGGAGGCAGGGCGGGCGCGGTGTGGTGAGCCCTTGAGCTCCTGCCCGGCGAGGGGCGCGGCCCCGGGGGACAGCTCGCAGGGACGGTGAGCTCGCCTAACGGCGAAGCCTGGCCTGGCCTGGCCGCTCAGGGAGGTTCCCTGAAAGTACTGGAGCCCAGTAGAAGAGTTGGAGCTGCCTGGGCCAGGTGGGGGTCCTAGACAGAGCAGAGACCTGTCCTGGCCACCGAGAAGTCTGCTACGACAGGAAGAGGGGACAGGGCACAAGGTAAACCTGCGAGGGTGGGCCCGGGCTGGCCAGACCGTGGGAGACCTCGAAGGCCAGGCTGATGATACACCTTAATCCTAAGAGCAAGACGAAACCAGGAGAAGGGTTATAATAAAACCGGACACTGACAAGACCAGATTTTTTTTTTTTTTTTTCAAAATCGCTACCATGCAGAAAATGGATTAAAAAGAAGAGTTGCTTGTATACCAGTTGGGTTTGTTAGAGTGGTTCAGATGGAAATGACACGGCTGGTGATGGGGGGACACGGAAGGAATTAAGTACTTAGACTCCGTAATGGACGGAATTTGTGTTGGATGATGGTTGACGCGGGACGATGAATACGTGGGGTGGGTTTTCCTGTTCTTTGTAATTTTGAATAGATTTGACTCTTTTCTACAATAACACGTTGAAACAAAAGAAATGGAAAGAGAGAGGTCCAGGGAGCAGCAGGGCCAGGGAGGAGATGGGGCCGGCTCTGGCACACAGAGTTTGGGGATCCCTCCCGGCGTCCGCGGCAGGCTGTGTGAACCGAGTGGGGATGTCTGGCCTGGTCTGGAGAGGAATGTGACAGCCGTTGGCAGTAAAGACACCAATCACGTAGGAGTTGGATGAGACCCCTCGGGACCAGCCTGAGAGGTGTCCTGTTTCTTACATGCAGAGAGCCCTCGTGTACTATTGAGTAATCACGCCAGTTACTGACTACTTTTTTTTTAATTGGAGTATAATTGCTTTACGATGTTGTGTTAGTCTCTGCTGTACAGTGAAGTGAATCAGCTCTGTGTATACCTGTATCTCCTCCCGTTTGGACCTCCCTCACCCCCCCACCGCACCCCTCTAGGTCGTCACAGAGCACCGAGCTGAGCTTTCCTTTTTTTTTTTTTTTTTTTTTAACGTCAGAAATTCACATCCTCATGTTCTTGAAAAAACATGCATTTCATCCAGCTGATCTTTTCTCTCTCCTTACCTCTGTTGCTTGTCTAGCCCTGCGATCTGGTGCCCTCTGAAGAGACCATCATTTACCTCCTGGTTGCTAAATCACTCACCTTTTGAACGTCTTTTCTCTGTTTGGCACTGCTGACTGCTCCTTCCTTAAATTCTCTCCTCTGTTGTTATTCCTGTGGGTTCCCGTCTCCATCTGCCCTTGCCAGGTTCCAAGGTGGCTTCTCTCTGGATCTCAGATGCTAAATTCAAGTCTCCAGGGCTCAGTACCTTAGCGCACTCTTCCCTCAGTGGGTTCCGTTCACACCCTCACTTCTCACCAGCCAGGCTCCCGGCTGGGTCTTCTCGTACAGCAGAAGGAATCTGGAATTGGAGTCTGAAGACGTCTGTTCCCTTAGGGAAGAGCTGCCTTTCCATGGGGAATTCTGCTGGCCGTTTTGGGGACATTTATGTTTTTCCAAATCCTAAATCCGAGAAAAATGGGTCAAGAAATCAAGAAAACAGGGAAAAGCATTGTAGTTCTCCTGCAAACGTAATGGTCACCGTGGAGACTTTCCTGATTCAGAGGAGTCCATTGATGATGGTCCAGGGCAAGGAGAGGGGTGCTGATGGGGGGAGGCCAAGTTTCAGGTCGTCTCTGGGAGCCAGGATGAGGCAGAGGCACAGTGCCGTCCAGTGGGTCCGTCTTCCTTGTAGGTGATGCCCAGTCATAAATGTGTACGTGTCCCTCTCTGCTGCTAAGGGCGAGTCAGTCTTGCAAATAAAATAAAAACTAACCTGTTTATATACATAATATGCTTTACATCAATCCTGTGAGTGGTGTTCCAAGAAATAGCAAGTTTGGGAAGCAAATAAAGTCCTTAACTTGGCAGTTCTGATATGCGATTCTTTGTAATGCTCTTCACCTTTAATGTTCCTTTATTCAAATACTACACGATAATGTTTGCTGGCATTTTCCGGCGTGTAGATACTTGCTAGAGATTAAAGTTCTTTGTAAATACTTTAAAAGAACAAATGCAGAGAGAAACATAATTTGAATGATGTGAAATAATTTGACATGAAATAAGAAAGCGATCTGAATTGGCAAAAGCAATATCAATTTCAATGGCAAAACCAAAATTAAGCGGACAGTATTTTCATTGTTAGAAAAAAGAAATGAGCTTATATGAAGTACGCTGTGTGCCAACTGAGAGATGCTTTTGGGTGCAATCTTGTGAATAAGACCATTAATACAGAATGCAAGAAATTCTTCTACACCCAGAATAGTTGTCATGAAACTAAGAGCCGGATCATCTGATGGAGGAGTTAATGCTGTGTGTGTTCTAAGTTTTAGGATAGATCATTTTTAAACATTAAATATATGTGGAATTGGCTTTCAATATTTTAAGTGATTTTTATTTGGCAATTATTTTGTGTTAAATTCCTTTTTAATGTTTTATCGAATGTGTGTCAGGTAGAGGCCACTTTAAATGTCATTGAAATGATAATCTTGTTATCATTTGTTCGTACTAATAATAATCCTGGCATGTTTATTACATCTTTAACAGAAAACCTCTGCAACTCTTAGTGTAACCCTATCTATCACAGAAAAATGATTTACTCTTAATGGTTACTCATTATTATTTTAAAACAAGTCAGGTGTCACAAAAATGCAGATTAACTGGAACTGGGGGGAGTTCCGGTTTCTCGTTCCTGAATCCCGAGGAGAAACACCCGTCAGGAATTTGGAAACTCTGGCAAACCATTGAAGCCCCCCACCCCCCCCGCACCAGGCCTTGCGTTTGTGACGTGCTGGCCGCCGTGCCCTCGCCGCGCACCACGCGGGCTCAGCCTGTCTTCCCGACCTCTCACCCGGGCCCTTTCCTTCTCAAAGGCTCTCAGGAGTCAGGCTGCCCGTGTCCAGGCCTGACTGCCGCCGCTTAGGCCCTTGGCCGGATGGTTGCCTGTGGCTTTGTTGCTTGTCTGTGAGGAGGGGATGCGAGCAGCGCTGCCTCGCGGCAGGGTAGTGACGGCCCTCAGCGGGCTCGGCGCCGTCCGGTGCGCAGCAGGCTCTTCCTTCCGTCTCGCTCCAGAAGCCTCTCCTGTGGCCGACGTGCACATTTCATTTCCATCCTGTTGTTCCTTTGTCCAGAGACTCCCACTGGGCTACCCTGCCCATCCCACAGTGCTCTGCCCGTCTCCCGGGCCCTGGCCTTTCCCATCTCAGTTCTCTCTGTTTGTCCACGTGGGTCTTCTGATTTTCCTGGATGTACTAGTCTCACCCTTGCTGCCACATCTGACCCACCCCGGCCCCTCATCCACACTTCCTAGGACCTAAAAGCTATGTTATCCTTGCATTGCCTGCCCAGCTAAGTTCTAAATAACCGATAGACTGGTTTCCCCAGCCAAAACAAAGTCTAGAAGTTGAATTGTTAACAACAAAAATTGGCAAAGTAAAGCTATCGCTTTGAAAGTTTGTTTTCTGTCATCCCTTTGAGTTTTCAAATAATTTGAAAAATCACTGTCTTTCATACAGCTTGAAGTCAATATTTAATTTCGAGTGCAGAGAATATATTTTCTTTTATTATATCTATAAACATCATGTCCTACGTGTTTGGATGATGGAATGAAAACTGTTTCTTGATCTTACTTGTTAACATCTTTGAAGAAGTATCCAGACCTTTTGGAATGTTTTCTAGTAGCACGTTAGCGTGCAGTTTAGTCCCCAGAAACCAACTTGTGTGTCTGTTTTTCCCTCTACCCAAGGACCCCAAAATGTATGTACAGACAGTGTTGGATGTTCATAAAAAATACAACGCCCTAGTGATGTCAGCGTTCAACAACGATGCTGGGTTCGTGGCCGCACTGGACAAGGTGGGTGTGCTGGCCCGTGGCTCTCCTGGGGACAGTGGCGGGCACGCTGGCCTCTGACTGTGTTATCTGTGATCTGCAGGCTTGCGGTCGCTTCATAAACAACAACGCAGTTACCAAAATGGCTCAGTCATCCAGTAAATCCCCCGAGTTGCTGGCTCGATACTGTGACTCCTTGTTGAAGAAGAGGTACTAGTGACTTTGTGTTTTTTCTTAGTAAACCTGTTTAAAATCTCAGCCTCTAGATGAGGAGTTAAAATCTATATTACATTTTACGTATGTTAAATTGTAATTTTTGTACCTTTTGAGAAAATACTGTAAACCTAATACACCTTCTTTGTCTTCCAAAAAGGCACTTCATGTTACGTGTACTGTGCCCAGTTCATGTTTTTCTTACATCGCCGATGTCTATAATGGCGGGCGGTGTGCGCGTGACCCTTTAGCTAGACAGACTCCACTGGGCAGGTCCAGCTGGTGGTGACGAGGGTGGAGGTTACAGCAGAAAGTCACCATTTCTCTTCACTCCCTACTTGCTCTTTTCTACTGGCCTAGATTAATTTTTTTCCAGTTGAAAATCTGCAGTAGCTCCCACTGGCTGCTTTTTAAAACAGAAGACTCTCCACATACTATAGTGTTTTCATCAGTCTGCATACTTTTAACATTTATTTTCATTTAATGAGTTTGTTTTATTGCTGTTTCGTAGTCTTTATATTTTAACGATCTTATTTCTCAACTGGTAGTCTTCCTAATCAATGTATGTGTATTAAGCACTAGAGGCAACATAATCCAATATGGTTTTCTTCTCTGTGTTGTGTTTTTTGAAGTTCTCACTTAATATTTTGTGCATTTGTTTTGGTTTTCATCAGCATCTCTTTCGCTGAGAGGTAGCTTTTTTCAGTTTAGAAATGCTCGAGGCTTATTTTCCTATTCCAAATATCACACCAACAGATTTTGCAGTAGTTTTCCGTGCCCCCCAGTTATATTGGTTTAATATTAATAAATTGTATTTTAAGCAGCTCTCAAAGGCTCGCATAATCCCATTACAAAAAAGACTGAGAACACCTACACTACCAAGAAAAAGACTACAAACAAGTCTCACTTAGAAGAGAGTTGTGGGACTCTTAAGTAAAATGTTAGCAAACTAAATTTATCAGCAAACTAAAGACTAACTGTCCAGAACATAGAATAGCTTTCTAGGAATGAATGCAAGGATGGCTCAACAGTAGCAAATCTAATGTAGTTGACTTTATTAACCAAGAACTGTATGAACAACTATGTGGTCTTCTTGATTGACATGAGAAAACATTTGATAAGGTCAGTACCTATCTCTTTTAACTTTGCCGGAAAGTGATTTGCCCAAGGCCCAGTGCAAATTGAGTATTTGGCTTTTTTCCCCCTACTTATCACAATGCTTGTCTAATGTATAATTTAGCAATTCTAGTCAGATCCACTAATGTATTCATTTCAGGAGCGGGATGCCTCTTCTGACCTGATTTCATTTTTTAGGCTCTATAAAATGAAAGTTTTCAATATTTTAAATATGTAGGTACTCTCATAGGACTCCAGTTTGTTTGGCAGAATACATAGCTTCTTTTTTAGCCATTGTCTTTTTAGAAATTGTCTCATCAAGTCTCTTGATAGATTATTCTTTAGTTAAGGCTGCTGAAGCAGACAGAATGGCGGCTAGTTCCAAAAGTGCTGCTTTAATGAGCGCGTGTCAGTGACTAGACTCCAGTGGGCACTAAGTTAACCTCTTTCAGGAGAGACACAGCCCTGACCTCTCGGTGAGAAAAAGAGAGAGAATGGACCTTCAGAGCCAACTGTTCTTAAATAGGAGCCTGTCTGGTGGTTGGATCATTTTATATGAATTTATAGGGGTCTTGTTTATAAAGGACTCTTGGGATAAAAGCTTAAAATTTTTATTTACCCTGAAATCACCTTTCAATTAATATTTGCTCATAGAATAGAGTGAATGAATCAGTTGTTAAAGGACAAGCATCTATTTTGTAGACATAATGACAAACGGAAGGCAACACTTGAGAAGTGGTTTAAAAACCCCTTTCATTGTCTTTAATTATTAGGCCATTAAAAGGCTTTTTTTTTTTTTCAAAGTTAACTTAAAGCATATTGTAGAATGCAATTAGAAAAGTGAAGCTCATTTACTTACATTTAAATGGATTATCTTAAAGGAAAACTTGGTTCAGAACGTTCGGGGAAACTTTTAACAAGTATCTTCCGTTCAGTTTCATTGTGGATATTCTAAATGATTATATGGGAGAAAAGATGATGAAATAGAGACAGTATAAGATTGCCAAGTTGCCACAGGTAAGGAAAGCTAACTTTCCCTCTTCCACCTGTTAATCTGAAAAGAACTGAGCATTTGAATGTTCAGAACCACAATCTGATACGGTAGTTTGGCTAAGTGGTGCTTGTTTAGTAAATGTTTGCTGATTTGTTTTAAAACACTATGCCTTTTAAAAATTTTCAGTTCCAAGAACCCAGAAGAAGCAGAACTAGAAGACACGCTCAACCAAGTGGTAAGGTGCTGGATAGTTATGTCGTTATGTTGTAACCTTTTCTCTGACAAGTGGCTTTAAAGTTATTTCTATGAGCCATCTGGAATGTGGAAAGCAGTAGAATCATTTATTTTATTTTGAATCTATGATTTTACTCCCTATGTTGAGTCATTAATTTTAGCATTTGTACTTTCTTCATTAGTATTAAGTGTAGACCAACTTAATGTGATATAAGGGGTTGATGAAAATATTTAAAGATTACAGGACAGTATTTTTTTTTAACATTTTTTTTTTAAATTTATTAACTTATTTTTGGCCGCGTTGGGTCTTCGTTGCTGCACACACGCTTTCTCTTGTTGCGGTGATCGGGGGCTACTCTTCCTTGTGGTGCGTGGGCTTTCTCTAGTTGCGGCGAGTGGAGGCTACTCTTCGTTGCGGTGCGCGGGCTTCTCTTTGCGGTGGCCTCTCTTGTTGCGGAGCACAGGCTCTAGGCACGCGGGCTCAGTAGTTGTGGCACGCGGGCTCTAGAGCGCAGGCTCAGCAGTTGTGGCACATGGGCTTAGTTGCTCCGCGGCATGTGGGATCTTCCTGGACCAGAGCTCGAACGCGTGTCTCCTGCATTGGCATGCGGATTCTTAACCACTGCACCACCAAGGAAGCAGGACAGTATTTTTTGTCATTATAAATGTTGGCATACAGGGCCGGACAAGACAAAGCACACGTGTTGGTTTCTGGCCTGTGTTTGGTGACAGATTGTAAGTGCATTAAGTGTGCTCTCGTGGTGGCTTTCTAGATGGTGGTCTTCAAGTACATAGAGGACAAAGACGTGTTTCAGAAGTTCTATGCGAAAATGCTGGCCAAGAGGCTCGTCCATCAGAACAGTGCAAGTGATGATGCAGAAGCAAGCATGATCTCTAAGTTAAAGGTAAAGGTCGTCTTTTCCTGAGAACTTCCAGTTCTAAGTCGTTAAAGTTCGTAGTCTCTCCAGGTTATCAGTTGGGCAAAGCCATCAATCAGTGATAACACGGAGTCTCTGCAGCGTGAGCTCTGCTGCTCCGCTACCGAGAACCCACCACAGTTGGGATGAGCCCAGGTCTCCCCTCGTCAGGCCTCACGTGCTCTCCCGACCACCCCCGCCTGCCCAGCACACACACCCGGGGGCCCTTCTGTTCCAGCTGAGCCGTGCTCGAGGCCCAGCACCCGCTCCTGCACCTGCGGCCTCAGCTTTGCCCCCCGCCACCAAGAATTGCTCCGCATGGCGTGGCCCGTACTCATGTGCTGTTGGCCTTGAGCGGGCGGGGTGTTTTGTTTTTTTCTGGGCTTGGTTAACAATTAGTAACCCCACGTCTGCAGGAGGACAGAAAGCATCAGTGTTAGTTTGCTGTTGAGTATTTCTTTATTCAGCCGCCTCTGCACTTAGCCTGCATTTGTGTCAGTGCTTGCTAGCCTGTCAAATGCTGCTGTATGTTTTGCAGCATATTTCACTTTGACCGGAAGTTTTAGTTGCACGGGTATCTTGTTCAGCTCAGGCTGCCGTACCAAAATACCATAGACTGCGTGGCTTGAACAAGAGAAATTTATTCTCGGAGTTCTGGAGGGTGCCGGGAAGTCCAAGATCAAGGTCCCAGCCGGTTCAGTTTCTGGTGAGGGCTCTCTTCCCAGCTTGCCTGGGGCCGCCCGGCCACGTCCTCACGCGACAGGGAGCGGGGTCGGGGGCGCCTCTCCGTCCCTTCTCACGACCACACCAATCCCAACGTGGAGGAGGCCCGCCCTCTTGACCTTTTCTAAACTTAATTATCTCTCTGTGGCCCGACTTCCAAATGCCCTCAGCACAGGACTGGGGTAGGGGCACCGTTCAGTCTGTGGTAGTGGATGAGAGACACAGCAAACTGTGTCATCTTGGCGTTCGCCCGCGGCGTCGGAAATCCTTGCTCTTGGGGCCTGCGTGATAATTACTGTGTGTGTAAAGACGTAACCGTTCCATTTATAACTGTATAATTTTTGATAGTGTATGAATTTTAATCAGTGCACGTGTATACCCTGAGATACAGTTAAAGGTTACTAGCTGTAGTAATACAGTTAAGCATCTGTCATGTACTGTGATCCCCATCGGATTCCCTGTATACATTTATATTTCTATAGAAATTAATAAGGCAGTTATCTGGGTTCATTTCAGCAAGCTTGTGGTTTCGAGTATACCTCTAAACTTCAGCGGATGTTTCAAGACATTGGTGTAAGCAAAGATTTGAATGAGCAGTTCAAAAAGCACCTGACGAATTCAGAGCCTCTGGACTGTGAGTATCCCCGGGTTTCCGAGCTTCCTTTACATAAAGGCAGGGTTCTCGGAGGAGGTGGCGCTCTTTGTAGCTGGTGAGAGGAGACGGTGGATGCTTTATCAGAAATTCAGGGACAGGCAAACAGGAAGTCCTTCTCACAGGCACAGCCCACCGCATGACTTGTGTGGTGACAGGAGGTGACAGCCTTGGAAGCGTGCTGGCCTTTCCCGGAGGGCCGAGCCAGGCGGGTGGCTTGCGTCCAGGTCCTGAGCAGGTCCTGAGCCGTAGCCTCTCCTACCGGCTGGCGTGGCGGCCCCACCCCAGGCGTTTGCCATCTCGGGGCTCCAACGCACAGTTTAAGTTTCAGTGAATGTTTTTTAACCTTAGTTTAATTCCATTCTAGCCGTTTTTTAATGATAAGAAACTGAATTGGCTGCATAGATAACAGAGTCAAACGTGGCTGCGATTGCCGTTGGGCGTTGGGGCAGGCGGGTGCCCGGCCTCATTCGTGGAGGCCAGCTGGGCTCCTGCTGTGAGGTCTGCCTGCAGCAGGAGGTGGCAGGTGATGCTGACATCATCATGCGGTGATTTTATCTTTTTAAATGAAAAGCGAGGTTTGTACTTTTCCCAAATTGAAAGCACTGTTTCATTGTTAAACTTGACAGCTGTGCCAGCGGACTTGTTGTCAGCCATCTGCGATGATGACATCACTGTTAGACACAATGTATAGATTATATGTGTGTTAGATATATATAGTCCGTGTGCTATACACAGAGTAATCTGTGCTACACAGAACAATGAAGTCGGTTTCCTTTGGGGTTCTCGTCGTCTTGAGTTTGGGGCTCTCGTGCCATCCATGCCTGGTGGCCTCAGGTGTGCCCCAGGGGGACTGAGGTTATTCATGGCAGAAAACTAAAGCAGGTGCAGCCAGACAGGCACACGACGTTGTAATTCTGCGTTAGAAGAGAAATGAAAAACTCACTCTTTGGAGGAGGGAATTTCTGGCTCTTCTTCCCTTTACTAAATTTAATTGAATAAAACAATTTAATTGAAATTAAATGTGTTCAATCCTTAGTTTTATATTAAAGCAGGATTTTTCATTCAGTATGCTTTCTTTTAATAAAAAGCAATCCATGTTTATCTGAAATGGTGGCACTTTTCAGTTTATAAGGCTAATTAAATGTATTCCTGAATTTTTCCCCACTCCCCCAGTGGATTTCAGTATTCAAGTTCTGAGTTCTGGATCGTGGCCCTTTCAGCAGTCTTGTACGTTTGCCTTGCCGTCGGAGGTAAGGATGACTGTATCGTCTGTTCGTTCCCTTAGTGTTGAGCAAAGGTGAAAAGGGGCAGCCTCCACCATTATACTCGTGCTGTCTGCAGAAGGCCTTCCTGCTAGTCGGCCATGTGGCATTAAACTGGGTGGTGCTGAGGCGCCGCGAGCCCTGGGCGAGGCAGGAGATCCAGAGGAGGGCCACCTCTGTTCCAGCTCAACAGCGTGTTCATTTACATGGTCATTTACTCTCGAAAGTAGAACCTGACACTTCTGTGACGAACATCGTGATGATACCTACTTGTCTGGAGCTAAAAGCTTTTTGATTGTACCTTCAAATGCTTTAAATCAACGTGCTTTTGCAAGAGAGTAAACGCTTGATATTTGTATTTTCCTGTTATATAAGCATTTTGCCCTGTAAACTTGGACCAGTGTTTTTTATTTAGAGATGTTGACTGTAGAATATGGTGAGATACATGTTCCACAAATGCTCTTCCCCCTCTGTCTCCAGCTGGAACGGAGTTACCAGCGATTCACGGCGTTTTACGCCAGCCGACACAGTGGCAGAAAATTGACATGGTTGTATCAGCTGTCAAAAGGAGAATTAGTAACAAACTGCTTCAAAAACAGATACACTTTGCAGGTGAGATCACCTTTTTATTTTGGATTTTTTTTTTTAAGTATAAATGAAGACAAGACAAGTTACAGAAATTTCGTGATTCACGCAACAAAATCTGGAGTCAGGCTTCTGGCAGAATAATATCGTGGTTAAACAGCTTGGATTTGAAGAGTCAGAGGAGCTGAGTTCTTACTCTCTGTGGCTAAAGGAGAAGTTACTTAACGACACCAAGCCTCACTTTCCTCCTCCACAAAAGAGCGGGCGGGTGTCAGTGCTTCGACTCTGTGTGGTGTGAAAAATAAGTGAAATCATGTATTTAATAAGTGTTGGGTACAGCTCCTGCCTGACACACACTAAGTGGTCAGATGGTAGCTTAAAAAGCTGGAGTTTCATGAATTTAATTACGGTAATAGATAGCTCTTTCCCTTTGACGGGGCAGTTTCACATTAACAACGACCCTGGGCGCTCACTGCGGAGCCGAGTGCTGTGTGATAATAACTGGAACGTAAGTTCCCATTTTATATCTGGGAAACTGAGGGTCAGGCAAATCTAAGTGACTTCCTCTGGCTCCTGGCTGATAACGCAGCAGAGATGAAATGGCAGTTAAGGTCTTTTCCCTTAAAGAATCCACCTTGAAGCGGGTTTCACTAGCGTGCTTGTACAGACAATTGTAAATCTATTGTTAAGTGTTAAGGAACTTCTGGCTGCAGTCTGCAGACTCGGTCTGCTCATTCATTGAAACTTTTAATAGTTCTACCCTGATAAAATTAAATGTTTGATATTCTGTTACACCAGGTCCACAGGTCTTCGTCCACTCGAATGTGGGTTTCTCTACAACTGACCCTTGAGCAGTGCGGGGGGTTAGGGGCACCCGTCCTCCATGCAGTTGAAAACGTGCACATAACTTAGAGTTGGCACCCTGTGTCCACAGTTCCCCTGTATCCACGCTTCCCTTGCATTTGGATTCAGCCAACCTCGGGTCTGTAGCACTGTCCTGTTTACTACAGGAAAAACAAAATCCGCGTATAAGTGGACCCGCACAGTTCAAACCTGTGTGTCAAGGGTCAGTTGTACGATTGGAACTTTTTCTTTATTCCCAAGTATTCTTCTTCCCACAGAAGAATCTGTGAGTTCATACTTCAGTACCTAAAATCTCAGTGCCCCTTTTTTGATCAGTGGACATTCTATAAACTTTACTGAGATAATTTACGTAAAAAGACACCCATCGAAGTGTACAGTTGGAGTTACGACAAATGTGGACGCCTGTGGGGCTGCCACCAAGCTGTGGATCATTTATTAGAGGCTCGTTTTGATCTGGGTCACTGCCATCGGAGATGAGAGGCCCCTGCTCATCTCGGGAGAGACCTCAGAGCTGTCAGTCCGGCCCTTGCCCCCCGCCCCCCGCCCCCCGGGTCATTTTCCTGGTGGCATCTTGAAGTCTGTCAGAGGCACCCGCCCAGGCCACGCTGTCACTGCTGCTTCTGCTCTCGTTGACCAAGGTTTTGCCTGGACAAGCGCTGCTGCCCGTGACCCTGTAGTTGTTGCCGTGGGTTACGGAAGAGGGGAAGGGAGGAGGGGTTCCCGTGGGGGGTGTGGGACGGCGCCCGGGGCCCCCCCGGCAAGGAGCACCCTCCCTCAGCGGCGTCATCCCTGCGCGGCTTGAGGAATTAAAACCGGCACGTGCTGCTGGGCACACGGTTTGCTAAAAACACCTCAGAGCAGTTGTGGTTTGCTTTAAACCGTTTAAACTTTACATAGTGAAGCACTTAGGATAAAAAAAAACCCCAAACACCCAAGTATCAGCTCAGCGTGCAGGTTCCTCTGTCAGTGGTGTACCAGACACAGTTCTCTTCAGTATTTGTGCAAAAGCAAATTTAAAGATTGATGCTCAGTGCCTCTGTCTACCCTGGCTGAGTGTCTCTGTGTTTATCTATGTAAAATGAGTGTGGCTGCATATATGGTGTGTACACTTAACCCTTGAACCGCACGAGCTTGAACCTCACGGGCTGACTCTTAGGCGGGTTTTTTCCGTAGTAAACACTACACAGCCCGGATCCACGGTTGGTTGAATCTGGATATGAAACCTCAGATGGGGAGGAAGCACATGTGCACAGGGCCGCTCGTAAGTGACACTTGGACGCTCAGCTGCTCAGGGTCGGCGCCCCTGGCCCAGCCCCGCTCCGAGTCATCCAAGGGTCGGCTGTACTTATATAGACAAAGCATTTGGAAGAAAGTTCAGAATCACTCGAATGTTTGGAAAAGGTGGAGAATGACGTCTTTCCGGAAAATGTGGCATCGTGGTGGAATTATGACACTGTGTATTCCCTTTTAGATCTGCTTTGGTTTTTCGCATCTGTTTGGAGAATTGGTTTCATAAGTAGGTTCTTCATGCTGAGGCTCTGTATTCTGGGAGTTGTCCACGCATTTAGATTTTGCCTCTCTTTCTTTCATGTGGGGACCCGAAGGCATCTACATTCCAGATGGCCATCCTGCTCCAGTACAACACAGAAGACGCTTACGCCGTGCAGCAGCTGACAGACAGCACCCAGATCAAAATGGTATTCCTACCGTCAGCCTCTTTGTTGTGGGAAGGTGTGGGAGGAGGATATGGGGGGGTCTTCTTCGATTTGAAATGGATATCTGTCTTATGAATATGAATATGCTCTTATTCCAGGGCTCGATGCACGATTTTTTTTAAATACTAATTTTTAAACTCAATGTAACATATACCTACACACACACGCCCGTGCGCACACACGTACACGTGATATGCTTTTCTCTCGTTCATTTAGCTTGTTCTTAACGCTCTTTCCAGCTAAGCTTTTTCTTACTAAACTTAAATTTTCACTTAATGTTACTCTTCCTATTAATCATTTTTTATTGAGCTCTATTTCACATAACATAAAATTCACCATTTTAAAGTATACAGCTCAGTGGTTTTTCACAGGGTTGTATAACCACCGCCACTATCCAATTCCAGAACATTTCCATCACCTTCAGAAGAAGCCCAATACCCACTAGCAAAAGCTACCCTTTACCTGTCCTCTCCCCAGCCCCCATGACCATTAATCTACTCTTCTCTCTCCCTCCCTCCCTCCCTCCCTCCCTCCCTCCCCCTCCCTCCCTCCCTCCCTCCCTCCCTCCCTCCCTCCCTCTCTCTCTCTCTCTCTCTCTCTCTCTCTCTCTCTCGATTTGCCTGCTCTGGACATGTCATATAAATGGAATCATATGACATGTGGCTTTTTGTGTCTGCCTTCTTTCACTCAGCGTAATGTTTTCAGGGCTTATCCATGTGGGAGCACGTATCTGTATTTCATCCTCTTTTTATGGCCAAAATATGTTCCAGTGTATGGATGGACCACCTTATGTCTATCCATTCATCATTTGATGGACATTTGGGTCGTTTCCACCTTTCAAGTCTTTGTATGAACATATTCTCAATTCTCAGCAGAATTGCTGATTCATGATAACTCACATTTATCTCTTGAAGGAACTGCCAGACTGTTCCGCAGTGGCTACACCAGCTTGTGTTATCACCAGTAATGTATGAGGGTCCACTTTCTCCACATCCTTGTCAACATTTGTTGTTATCCATTTTTTTTTAATTATACGCATCCTAGTGGATGTGAAGTAGTGCCGCATTGTGATTATTTGCATTTCCCTAACAACTAATGATGTTTATGCCCATTTTTAATTGGGTTATTTGTCTTTTTTTGTTGAGTTGTAAGACTTCTTCATATATTCTGCCTAGTAGACCCTTTTCAGAGACATGATTTACAAATATTTTCTCTCGTTCTCTGGGTTTTCATTTTCTTTATCACACGCATCGTTTTAATTTTGATGAAGTCCACTTTATTTTTCTTCTGTTGATTGTGCTTTTGGTGTCATATCTAAGGAACCATTACCTAATCCAAGGTCAGAGATTATTCTTTCCCTGTTTTTTCTTTTTATTGAAGTATAGCTGACTTTATTTATATATATATATATAAATATATAAACTTATTTATTCATTTTTGGCTGCATTGGGTCTTCGTTGCTGTGTGCGGGCTTTTCTCTAGTTGCAGCTAGTGGGGGCTACTCTTCATTGTGGTGTGCGGGCTTCTCATTGCAGTGGCTTACGGGTTCTCAACCACTGCGCCACCCGGGAAGCCCTGACTTTTTATTGAAGTATAATTGAAGTATAAATTAATACGTTAGCTTCAGATGTACAGCATAGTGATTGGATATTTTTGTACATGTTTTTTCCCTGTTGGTTCGTACTAGCAACCTGTCAAAATCAATTGGCCATAGATGTATGGGTTTCTTTCTGGATTCTCAGTTCTTTTCCACTGATCTAAATGTCTTTTCTTATGCCAGTACCACATTGTCTTGGTTACTGTTGTTTTGTAGTAAGTTTTGGAATTGAGACATCCAACTTCGTTCTTTTTCAAGATTGTGTTGGCTATTCTGGGTCCATATAAGTTTCAGAATCAGCTTGTCCGTTTCTGCAAAAAAGGCAGTTGGAATTGTGAAGGGGATTGTATTAAATCTGTAGATTGCTTTGGAAGGAGAATTGCCATCCTAACAATGTCAAGTCTTCTGTGAACATGGATGTCTTTCCGTTTATTCAGATTGTCTTTTATTCTTTTTAAACTGTGTCTCATATTGATAGTTTTCATTACGCAAGCCTTTACACTTCTTTGGTTAAATTTATTCCTAAGTATTAAGTTTGATGCTATTGTTAATGGAATTGTTTGTTCATTGCTGGTGTGTAGAAATACAATTACGTATTGAACTTGTATCCAACCTTGCTGAACTCATTTATTCTAATACTTTTTGTGTGGATTCTTTAGGGCTTTTTAAATATGTGATCATGTCATCTGCAGATGCAGGTAGTTTTACTACTTACTTTTCCTATTTGAATGCCTTTTATTTATTTTTTTGCCTGATTGCTCTGGATAGAATTCGCAGTACATTGTTGAATAGAAGTGGTAAGAACGGGCATCCTTGTCTTGTTCCTGATCTTGGGGGAAGCCTTACAGTCACGTAAGTTTTTCTTAGATGCTGTTTACTAGACTGAAGAAATTCCCTTCTATTCCTAGTTTTTTGTTTTGTTTCGTTTCGTTTTGGTTTTAGTGTTTTTATTATGAAAGAGTGTTGGATTCTGTTGAAATGCTTTTTCTACTCCATTGAGATAATAACTGTGCTTTTTGTCTACTAATATGGTGCGTAATGTTGATTTTTTTTTTTTTTTAATGTTAAATCACCCTTGCATTCTTGGGATAAATACCACTTGGTCATGGTATGTAATGCTTTTTATATGCTGCTGGAATTTATGTTTGCTGGAATTCTCTTGAGGATTTTTCCGTCTTTATTCATAGGAAGTTGGTCCGCCATTTTCTTTTGACGATCTTGGCTGGTTTTGGCGTCGGGCTAGTCCTGTCCTCTCCTAGAATGTGAATTACGAAAGTCATTTATTTTTGAGTCCCGCTTCAAGTTAGTCCCGAATACATTCTCAGTTTCTAATAACAAAACTAATCTGCTTCTCTGTGCGTAGGAGCGCTCTTTGTTCCTCACTCCTCACCAGAAGGGGGAGGCTTCAGTTAGGGTGGAGGCTTGGGTCTCCCCCAGACCGTGGTGTGGGGCTCTGCCCTTGGGAACCCGCTTTTCGGAGCCGAGTGGTCCCTCGCCTTACTGTGTGCTCTGTCTCCCCGCCAGCCCCTCAGGCAGCTTTTAGTGCAGAGCCGGCTCCCCACGGGGGGCTGCCCCCTCCCCTGCCCTCCACAGTTGGAGTCAGTTTGGCTCAGGAAGGCGGCCTCTGCATCCATGCCCCGGCCGTGGCCGGCCGCGTCCTCATGCTGCTCTGGACTCTGGGCCAGTCGCCACGCTAGAGGCCTCTCCAGCTCTCCTGGACCAGGATGGGCTTCCCTTACGCGGGGGGCGGCCCTCTCTGTCTGTCCAGGGGAGGGGAGGGGCTGCGTTTGTGAGCGGCCTGGTGACTGTCCGATTCCATGGCGTCGGGAAGCCGTGGAGCTAAAGGAGAGCTGAGAAGCGGTTGACCACCCGCTCTCCCGGGGAGGAAGCGGCCCAGAGGCCACACGGCGGGCTTCGAGTTCACCAGAGGTGGGTCAGCAGCAGGGTGGCCTGCGCCACCCCCATCCTGTTTGTGAACAGATGGTGGCGTTCTCCGTGTCCAGGCCCGTGACGCTCCCCGCTCATTCTTGTGCGGTGATCAGTGCCCAAGATGCACTGTCAGGCATCTAAGAAGATTTAGTCAAAGAAATCAGTTATGCACGATTTCTAGTATTTGTGGTAGAATTGTCAGTTTTAATACTGGGTGATCGAGAGCAGAAAGGGGTTGATTTCACTTTTAGGAGTAGGTTTTGGGGACCCTCTAAGAGGCACCATCCCTCTTTTTCCTCGGGCATATTCTACTTCAGTGACTATTATTTTTCCATGGAAGAATGGACTGTGGGACTGGGGCTGTGGTTCTTATTACAAAGAAAAATGCATTTTCTCTCTTCTCTTTAATTGCAGGACATTTTGGCACAAGTCCTACAGATTTTGTTGAAGTCGAAGTTGCTGGTATGTGTGTGTACTTTTTATGTCAAGCTAGAAGAAAGCCCTTTCCCGAGATGGCGTAGTAACGGTTGTTTTCTTACAGGTCTTGGAGGACGAGAGTGCAAACGTTGATGAGGTGGAATTGAAGCCAGACACCTCGATAAAACTGTATCTTGGTTATAAAAAGTAAGGGACTCCAACACGCAGACGGCGCTAGGCTGTCCACTTCTCTATCCCCTGAGCCCCAGTGCAGTTACCGCTGTCACCTCAGAGGGGGGCTGTGAGCACGGTGCCAGGCCTGGCAGGCCTTTGACAGGGGCCTCTGACCCATCCTGGGTGGGTCTCCGTTTGACTCTGTTTCAGTTTGGGGGTTCTTCTTCTATTGGCAAATAAGTCTCCTTAAATGGCTTGCCTAGAAAGTTTGGACCTCTGTGTCCCAGTGTCTTGATTTTATTTCACTTGACAGAGTTTGGGAGAGCAGGTTAAGGAACTGAATTTCCTGCAGTACAGACGTGGTGCTGCTGGCGGAGCAGGAACCCACCCTGCGGAGTACCCAGGGGCCTTTCCGGGACATGGCTGTGGCAGGGAAGCGGGAGG
This sequence comes from Physeter macrocephalus, assembly GCF_002837175.3. Classification (NCBI taxonomy): domain Eukaryota; kingdom Metazoa; phylum Chordata; class Mammalia; order Artiodactyla; family Physeteridae; genus Physeter; species Physeter macrocephalus. The sequence goes on along the minus strand of NC_041218.1, from coordinate 7,371,363 downwards.
TGGCCCATCACGCGCTCCGCCTGCTGTCCGGGGGGCAGAGCACCCCTTAAAGATTGAAAACAGAAGCCTTTACCGCGTGCCTTTTAAAACGGTAGTGATTGCTTTCCTCGATTTTCTTGACAGTAAGAAATTAAGGGTTAACATCAATGTGCCAATGAAAACAGAACAGAAGCAGGAACAAGAAACCACACACAAAAACATCGAGGAAGATCGCAAGCTACTGATCCAGGTGACACTGGGTGCCTGTCCCCTCTCGTGGGAGGTGGCCGCCGCAGCTGGGGTGGCGCTTCCTCTGGGCTGTGTTCCCTGTGACTTGGGAATGGTGGCCAGGATGATGGATGGTTCTGGATGGAGTAGATGGAATAATCGATGAAATAGATGAGAGCAAATACACGTGGTGAGTTACTAAGTTGGGAGGGAGGGAAAGTTGTTTAGTGCAGGGTCAGGCGGCTTCCGTGGCTTCGAAGACTGAACTCTTTCTCATTTTAGAAGTGTTTTCTACTTTGGTCAAATTGCTAAAGTTGCTGCTCATAAGACCAAAACCTTTTAATGTTTGTTGTGTTAGCACTGAAACTTAAGTAGATAGAGTTGGCCCCCTGCCCACTCTGACCCGCGGTGTGTTTGTTACCTGTTAGGAAATCGTAGCCCTCTGCATATTTGGCAGCCTTGTTGCTAGTTCTTCCTAATTACTACGGGTAAGTTCTTATAACTCTGGTTAAACAGATTTGTTTTTCTTTCCTTGGTCACATAGGCGGCTATTGTGAGAATTATGAAAATGAGGAAGGTTCTAAAGCACCAGCAGTTACTTGGAGAAGTACTGACCCAGCTGTCCTCAAGGTTCAAGCCTCGGGTCCCAGTAATTAAGGTACGAGAATTACATAGCAGAAGCATTCAGATTACATTTCAGAAGCCTAAAGAGGTAACCAAACTAGGTTGATTGCTGTGTCGCGAAGAAGGAACTTGGCTTAGTCATGTGTAATAGGTTTCTGCAAAAGAAAGTAGGATGAATTTTTCAACTTTTTATGGAAGCACATACACAGAGAAGGGCAAAATCCTCAGCATGCAGCTTGCTGACCTTGGCAAAGCGAACGGCCGCCCCAGACGAGAGCGAGCCCCGCGCCCCGGGAGCCTCCCGCCCCCTCCGGCCGGTAGCCACGCCCTGGCGTCACCACCATTGCGCGTGTCCTACGCCGCTGGAAAGCGCTTTGCCGCCTTGAACTCTGCCCAGAGGGCCTGAGAGTCCCGCCCTTCCGTGTCTGCCGAGCCCGCCGGGCCCGCCGGGGAGGCGGTCTCCGTGGATGTGGCTCGTGGCTCCGGGTCCCCTGGGTGGCCCGCGGCCCCTGGACGCTGACTCGCGGCTCGTTTCTGGTTGCGGTCGTTTCAGAAACTGGGCGGCAGGTACCGCGGGGCGGGTGCGGCTGGAGGGACGGGAGCCGCGGGGGCGGCGTCTCAGCTGCTCGGAAGGCAGACTCGGTGCCCAAGGGATGGGGTGGGGGGGGTCCATCTCTGTTCCGACCCTGAACGCGTTTTTCTTTCCCTTTCACTACCTCTTCCTCTTCTACGAATGGCGCCCAGAAATGCATTGACATTCTGATCGAGAAAGAGTATTTGGAGCGAGTGGATGGTGAAAAGGACACCTACAGTTACCTGGCCTAACCCTCCTGGAGGGGTCTGACCGCGGCGCAGCCCCTCGTCCCGCGGGAAGGATGGAGACGAGGCGGCGGCGGCGGCGCCTCGCGGACCTCCTGCTGGGCCCGAGGCCCAGGCTCCCATCGCGGGCTCAGGGCGATGAGAACTGCTCAGGATCGCCACACTTCACGTCTGTAAATACGGACACCGACGCCATTTAAGCTAATTTAAGACCAGAGGGGATGGAACCTTCCTCGCTGAGGGCTGCATGCTTCTGCATCCGAATCAACCCATTGGCCACGTGAATGACAGCGGCCGGCCGGGCGGCCCTTCGGAGGCCGGCAGCGCCTGGAGAGCAGGTCTGAATGGACCCCCACGTGTAATCCGCTATGAAAAACCATTTGTATAGTGTGTTTCATTTTTTAATGTGTGAAAATAAAGAAAATTAAAGGATTTCTGTACAAGTCGCGTTTGGTTTTGTTTTAAGTTTTGCTAATTTCTATATGTAAATAAAAGACATAATGATTGTGCAAACGGGTATTCCCAGTGTCTTCCTGAGGCCCCGGGGCCGCCCTCCTGAGACTGGCCTTCGTGAGCTCTTAACCATCTTAGGCCCTCTGTCGTCTTTTTCTCCTCGACGCTTGTGCTCAGCCCCGCGATTTCCTCCGGCGACTGAACGGCAGCGCCAGGCCTCAGCGCCTCCCACGGCGTCTCTGCGGACACTTGCAAGGCTGGACGGCGTCATCCCCGCCCCTCCCGCGGGAAGAGCGGCCCCTGTTCCCGGGCGCTGGTCACAAGTGCGGCTTGGGGACCGTGTCTCCCACCAGCGCCTCCCTCCTGCTTCCTTCCGACCGGTTGTTCGAAGGACAGTCACTCCTCGTCCGCGGTCCTGGGGTTGGCGATGTACCGCTGTCACTCAGCCCCCGGCGGTCCCTTCCCGGCCCGAGGACAGAGGAACGGGAGACGGGAGCAGAGGCCCCGGGGAAGGCTCGATCTCGGGGCTTCGTGGTCCCCATAAACCACAGGCGGCTCCCGTGACGTGAGACGTGAACATGCTTGTCAACACCTCTCCGGTCCCTACCTGCCCGGAGGCCAGGTTCCAAGAGCAGGGCCAGAGGAAGACGCCAAAGCTAAGTCCTTACAGTTTCTTGGACCAATCTGGCACCTAACGGGTTAGTTTTAAAAAATTAAAAGTTAAACAGGTTATTAAAAGAAGTAGTAATAGGCTAAGCACTTGTGTAATGGTGTCCACTCTTTATTTTTTTTTCTAGCACACTCTGCTTTTTCAAACAATCTTATAAAGGATTCCCAATGTATGAACCAGGCAAAGAGCAGTGCCACCACCCTAGGGGACCGTCCCTCCCCCCAGATCCTGCGGTGCCCTGGGGCTCCGAGGACGACCTAACTGCCCGCGAGTCCTGGCTGGGACCACAGCTCTGCTTCTCTTGTCAACAGTCCATCCGCCCCCGCGACTAACGTGCTGTAAGTAACCACCACGGAGCCAGTTGCCGAGCTCGTGTCTGAGTCTCATCGAGAGTGGGAAGGTAAATTTTAATGAGATTTTGCTGCTGTCTCTTGAGCTCCTCCAGGATGAAGAGTGCCTTTGGTAAGACCTAGGACATCTGTGAGCAAAGGCGGACTGACGGTAGGTGATCGGGTGGTTCCCTCCCATCCTCAGATTCAGTACCTGTACCTGCCCCCCCTCACACTTGGTGACTGTCCTGTTTAATGGGCGTGGAATAAAAAGCAGCTCAAGACTTTGTGCCTCTATTCCCTAAACCATATCCTAACCTAACAAGGATGGCCGGGGCCTCCAACGATAAGCCACGAGAATTGAGTTTCCTGCATTTTTCAGGGTAGCTTCAATAGTAAGTATCTTCCGAATCTACTTAGGGACAGACGCCCAGGCCTTCTGAAAGCCGTCTGGTGCACAGTTGCTGCAGGAAGTCCACGCCCTAGGGGAGGGATGGTGGACGGCAGCCCTGGCAGAACCCACGGGAGTTGGTCGGTTGAAGGAAAACCACGTACCAGGCTATCACTGTGGTACCGCGGTCTGAGGGAACCATTTCCTCTCGCCTGGGAGGGGAGCAGGCAAGGGGGGGCCCACTGCCAGGAGCCTCTCTCTCCTGGGCTGGGCTCTTGGGCCTCATGTCTGCGTTAATGCGAACTGCCAGGCGGTTACCCGTCAGTGCCTTTGTGAGAAGCAGCCAGGGACACCAAAGTACTAGGCCTAAGTAACAGGTGCGGGGAGAACAGGAGATGCAGGACCAAGAGGCACCTGAATTTAAAATATTTTTCCTGACTGAGCATTTTAAGATGGCCTACCTATTTGTTGAGGTATCTAATTTTCCTTTGAAAGAAATTTAAGATTTTACCACACCCAGATGAAAAAAATCCAACATGCTGACCCATTTGAACTGAATCCCCCTTCTAATGAAGACAATTTCTTTTTTTTTTTTTTTTTTTTTTTTTTTTTAGGAATGGCAATAACGTCTGGGTGATTTGATTTTATATACACGAATTTCACCTCCAGTGGCAGCACAGTGACTTGGTCATAATAGGTGAGTGTGGATGGTTTTTTAAAACCTCTTTATGGAGGTGCGGTTCACATACAAAAAGCTGTGCGGATTTGATGTATTGGACCATTTCTAATACCAGGTGCTACATACACCCGTCACTGGAAGTGTTTGTAACGGGTTGGAGGAACCAGCAAGCATTTATTTGAGCTTATTCCAATAAGAGCCCAAAGCTCATACAACTTCCCGCAGAATACTTACGTTCTTCAAAACGTCCACGTGTGAAATCCCTCTTGACGACCCATCTACAAATCGAAATTACACGATGTTAGTTGACTTTTGGTGGGTGCGGGGGCAGAGGTGGAAATCGGGACTTTTGAGTCACTGACTGGATTCAGTGAAGGCTGGAGGGCGAATGATTCAGACAGTATCAAAAAGTAATTAGCGGGACTTCCCCGGCGGTCCAGGGGTTAGGGCTCCACGCAGGGGCACGGGTTCGATCCCTGGCCGGGGGAACTAAGATCCCGTATGTCACCCAGCACGGCCCAAAAAAAAAAAAAAAAAAAGCAGTTTCCAGGTAGATAATTATAATTTTTTTTATAAATCACAAAATCTTGATTGAAGAGAATTTTGACACGCGGAACGGTGTTGTCATGGCGCCTTCAAATTTGCCTAAGGCAGTTTACTCTGAGGCTGAGGTGCTGCCTGTGTTTGGACATCAGGACTGCGGTCAGACATGTGGGTCCTCACGACCATCAGGGGAAAAGCTTCGGGACCACAGACACCAACCAGCCCGGCCGCCTGTCGTCGGGCTCTTTATCCTCAGTGAACAACGTGTGGTATTCCTAAACCATGGAAACTATTTGAAACGTATCCGTATCTTGTGATAACTCGTTTCACTCATCTCATCCTACTTAGGCTCTGTTTTCCCTCGTAGGGAACTAACCACCAGGCTTACCCACATACAAAGTCAATTTCCACCGGTGCGGGGAGCGAGGGGAAGGGAGAAAAGCAAGTACTTAAACTTAGCTTGTGCCCAAATTTTCTCTGTTAACTGGGTATTTGAATACATTGTGTCAAGCTCTGTGCTTTTTTTCCCCCCCATTACAGATAAAGGAAAATCTAAAGCTGCCTGGACCTAAGGATGCTCTTGATCACATGGGATGTAGCCGTGGCTGCGTGTCAAGTGTTTCTGGTCAGAATCTCCGTGTCCATGAGGTCAGTGGGTAGGTTACTGGAGGTACATTGCCAATCAGGGTACAAAGCCTGCTGTGCACCAAGAATACACACCAGCTTGTGCTCACAAGGACTGCCGTCCATCAGTACAACTGCTGTCTTTCTGCTGCATTTGGGTTTCTGGTGTATTAAATGAGCAGAACCTCCCTGGACGCAAGGACCCACCTCCCGGTGTTGGGGTCTGGGGACAGGTTGGGAGCTACACACAGTGGAAGAGTTGTGGCTGGAATGAGCTCTGTCAGTAGCTGCTGTTGGGGGCAAGTCATCCGTGGGGCGTCCTGAACAGGCCCACGTGCAGCAGGGAACAGACGGGCTCCGCTGGGGCTGAGTGCCAAGGGCAGGATGCGGTGATCGGGCAAGCGCGCGGTGACCCTCCGTGAACAGGTCAGTGGCAGGCGGCCGAGTGCAGGTCCCGCTTCCTGGGTGGGGCGTGGGGACAGGACATCCCAGCAGGGTGGCAGAGATGACACGAGACTAGCCCCCAAGGCCGGGTCTCTTCGCTGCCAAAGCCAAGGGGCACATGAACTGTATGCCAGGACTCGGGTGGCTACGGCTTGTGCATGGATGCAGTGGAAACCAGTCTTGTCCGCATTTGTGTAACTGCAGAGGAAGGTGAGTTTGGACTCAACGTTATAAATCGATGAAAATTTACCAAACTCTAGAAGAGGCAGCTACACGCCCGGGCTGACGACAGCCGTCTGGGCTCTCCCACCACAACGGCGTCACTGTGCCACCGCCGCCTGGCCCGAGGAACGGCGCCCGCCTCCTTGGGACGTAAGAGGGTGTTCTTATTCCTTCTTCGAGGAGGTATGAACCTAGTCTGGCTATATCCCCGTCAGGTCTCTCTCTGAAGGGCTGTATCTAGACTCGTGGAATTTAGAGCTAGATCGGTTCTCAGAAGTCGCTTCGTCCGATCGTCTGTTGTTTCACGTGGAGAACGAGGCTTAGAGGGTACGTAGCTGCAGGCCTCTCAGCAGCCGGGGACGCGCCCCACCCTGGTCTCTCAGATGCCAGCAGAGTCACTTTTATTAAATTGTAACGTGTATTATTGGTAGTATGTTTATATGTAGGCATATATTTGTTATTATGTTTAGTATTAACTTGCCTAATAGGCAGTATTTATTAGTGAAACCAAGGTTTCAGTAGGTTTCAGTAGGATGGCTACTGGAAAACCAAAGGAGTTAAATGTTTTTCCCGTTAGACTCAGTCTTTTTCTAAAATCAGCTGGGGAAGCGGTGTGACTGACAGATGACAACGACCAGCAGAAGTTCAAGTATTCTTTATTCAAAGTTGAAAAATGTACCACACTGCATTATTGCAAAAATTCACTGGTACAAAACACTTTGCAGCTGGTGAGAAGGCAATAAAAAGTTGATTTTTTAAACTCATTACTATAAATTATTCTTACAGTACTTAGCAAATTCAGAATTTCAAACTGCATTTTCTTTTTCTAAATCGCCCACAGTACTCGAGGTTCCTGAAGCTAAGGCAGCTGTTCCAAGAGGAGGAGGGGGGAGGTAGCAGACGTCAAGGGATTTCCATTTCTCTTTCGATGCCCACGTACTTGAGGGCGTCAGCCTGGCTGTATCTGAAACAAGCAGGAAAAAGGGGTGAGTGCCCGGGGTGAGATCCAACACAACCAAGTCTGCTTGGTTGAGTGTGTTGCACTCACACGTCCACGAGGAAAAGCACACACGCATCCCGTTACACAGCTGCATCACTGGGCCTGTTCCAGTTGCAAAGTGGACGGAACTGGTAGTACAACGCTTCCCCAGTTCTCTCCCCAGCCAGCCCTGTGCCCCTGAAACCAGCCGCCGGCGGAGGCAGGCCCGCAGCACGGGGAAGGCAAAGTACCTGCGACGCAGCAGAGCCCTGACTTGGGCCCTTAGTCAACAGGGCCCAAGAGCAGCCAGAGCTGGTCGCCCCCGCCCCCCGCCCCCCCTTGAAGAAAGAACAGGACAGAGGCCAGAAGAGGCACCTGCGACTCCACCACCGGCTGGACCTCACAGCTCACCCAAAGGAAGGTCGACCAGCTGCTCCTTGCTCAGAGCTAGGGGGCTACGGCTTCGTAACCTCCCACTAAAGATCTGGGTGGATCTCGCCCTTCAGCTGTGCCGCTGTTTGCCGTTGAAAGGGGCTACATACGGGCCCTAGTTTTACAACAACTCAGCACTCAAACAGCTTCTGGATGGGATGTACATTCAGCCACAGGATTCGTTCATAACTAAACAGTCATCTGAGTGCATTTAAATAAAAATGATATAGAACTTGTCAGTTTATCCCCCCGAGCCTGACAGTATAAACTGCCAGCCGAGTGCCTCGGCTCAGCACCCTGACGGCTGGCATGCCTTTTCCCGCAGAAAGGACCCCAAAGGTAAAAATGGAGCTTTCTACGTTTTTTTGACTTATATTAAAGCATTCCTTGTCTCATGGAAACTACGTTACCAAACTCCCACCACTGCCCACGACAAATAACGACCAGAACTCTGTCCCTCCAACGACAGAAGCCCCAGCCCGGAGCTGGACCAGGGAGAAGAAGCCCTTGATGACTCCAGAAATGTACCGCTACCAACCTGTAATCAAAAAACAGCTCTTCACCCGTCTGGATGGCTCTCTTAGCAAAAATCCCTATCCTGTGATCGCCGTTAACCATCATCACTGCAGAGAGAGACGCCGGGGTCAGTGAAGTCGGCCCAGGAGGGTTGCTGACCGTTCCCATAGCAACCCGGAACCGCTCAGTCAACCCGCCGCAGCTCCACCTCCGGGGACACCTACCTTTCGCATAGCAGTTTGGATTTACTGAGTGATTTGCAAAACGAATTTTGTTACCCTTGCGGGTTGCATCCACCACAAAATCTAAAGAGAAAAAATAAGCACCATCCAGTAAACAATTTCAGCTGTAGATGGATAAACACAAAGTTATTGTGATTCTGGAAATACAACTGGTTATACTTCTTCAGGGTTTGCCTTCAAAAGCAAATCATTCAATCAACTTTACCTAGTATGAAATGACATTTGGAAGAAAATGTTCTCTAGGTGAAAATCATCAGTGATTCAAGACAGTTATATCAGCTATAAATACGTATTACTGACCAAAGCATGGCAAAAAATAAAATCTGATTAAATTCTTCCCTTCACATTTTAAATTATATTAGTTTTTTTCATTATTACCATTTGTGGAGCACATTCATGAAAGCACCCACTCTACTTGCTTCAGCTGAGAGGCCCCCTGAACAGCTTGGGTGTGAAGTGCACACTCCCAGCAGTGACCCGACTACACCGGAAGTTTCCCACCCAGGATCAGCATCTGCACACGCAGCACCCTTTACCCTCACGGTCCTCTGAGGACCCCCAGGGACGCTGTGGAGATGCCTCGCAAGGCCGTGCTCCACACCCTTCCCAGGTCAGAGGCACTAACTGGAGGAGGTGGGCCCAGCCGACTGGTACCTGTGGCAAGAGGGGCACGAGAGGAGAGCCAGGCAGTGAAGCCAAGGAAGGGCCCGGGGCCGGGGCGGCGATCACTCCCTGCACACAGAACCCCCTACGGCTGAGGGAGCCTCCACCTCCACCCCCAAGTTACACTCATCCAACCTGGCTGGCTTCCCAGCAAACAGCCCATTCCTCAGCCCAGGCCGGGGCTCCTTCCAGCACTGCAGACACCGGGGGCCCCTAACGTCGTTTCTGACACTCCAGCCACCAGCAGGGCCCGTGCAACCCGGGGACCAAAAGCACGCTACTTCATCAACAGACCATTGTTCAAGTTGAAGAGAAAGCTGCACATGTATTTATCGTATACTTTCCCTCTTCTGTCTGCTTCATCTTGAGAAATAATCTAAAAGGAAGAACATGGGGGAGGTTGTTTTGCATCAGGTGAGCCTGGCAGGAGAACGCACACCAGCTCATCAGGAATGGGTGGGACCGCGAGGCTGCTCAGCGGAGGGTCACTGGGGCCAGTTTCTCTCTTTGTCAGGAGCAGTGATACTTTAAGGACTAACTTAGAAATACTGAATACTTCCACATCTAAAGTAACTGTACAAAATACAAACCGGGTGGCTTCACCGCACAATGAAGCCCGCCCCAGGGTTCTTCCTAACTTAGGTCCTTATCAACTAGGCTGGCAATAACGTCTGGGTGATTTGATTTTATATACACGAATTTCACCTCCAGTGGCAGCACAGTGACTTGGTCATAATAGGTGAGTGTGGATGGTTTTTTAAAACCTCTTTATGGAGGTGCGGTTCACATACAAAAAGCTGTGCGGATTTGATGTATTGGACCATTTCTAATACCAGGTGCTACATACACCCGTCACTGGAAGTGTTTGTAACGGGTTGGAGGAACCAGCAAGCATTTATTTGAGCTTATTCCAATAAGAGCCCAAAGCTCATACAACTTCCCGCAGAATACTTACGTTCTTCAAAACGTCCACGTGTGAAATCCCTCTTGACGACCCATCTACAAATCGAAATTACACGATGTTAGTTGACTTTTGGTGGGTGCGGGGGCAGAGGTGGAAATCGGGACTTTTGAGTCACTGACTGGATTCAGTGAAGGCTGGAGGGCGAATGATTCAGACAGTATCAAAAAGTAATTAGCGGGACTTCCCCGGCGGTCCAGGGGTTAGGGCTCCACGCAGGGGCACGGGTTCGATCCCTGGCCGGGGGAACTAAGATCCCGTATGTCACCCAGCACGGCCCAAAAAAAAAAAAAAAAAAAGCAGTTTCCAGGTAGATAATTATAATTTTTTTTATAAATCACAAAATCTTGATTGAAGAGAATTTTGACACGCGGAACGGTGTTGTCATGGCGCCTTCAAATTTGCCTAAGGCAGTTTACTCTGAGGCTGAGGTGCTGCCTGTGTTTGGACATCAGGACTGCGGTCAGACATGTGGGTCCTCACGACCATCAGGGGAAAAGCTTCGGGACCACAGACACCAACCAGCCCGGCCGCCTGTCGTCGGGCTCTTTATCCTCAGTGAACAACGTGTGGTATTCCTAAACCATGGAAACTATTTGAAACGTATCCGTATCTTGTGATAACTCGTTTCACTCATCTCATCCTACTTAGGCTCTGTTTTCCCTCGTAGGGAACTAACCACCAGGCTTACCCACATACAAAGTCAATTTCCACCGGTGCGGGGAGCGAGGGGAAGGGAGAAAAGCAAGTACTTAAACTTAGCTTGTGCCCAAATTTTCTCTGTTAACTGGGTATTTGAATACATTGTGTCAAGCTCTGTGCTTTTTTTCCCCCCCATTACAGATAAAGGAAAATCTAAAGCTGCCTGGACCTAAGGATGCTCTTGATCACATGGGATGTAGCCGTGGCTGCGTGTCAAGTGTTTCTGGTCAGAATCTCCGTGTCCATGAGGTCAGTGGGTAGGTTACTGGAGGTACATTGCCAATCAGGGTACAAAGCCTGCTGTGCACCAAGAATACACACCAGCTTGTGCTCACAAGGACTGCCGTCCATCAGTACAACTGCTGTCTTTCTGCTGCATTTGGGTTTCTGGTGTATTAAATGAGCAGAACCTCCCTGGACGCAAGGACCCACCTCCCGGTGTTGGGGTCTGGGGACAGGTTGGGAGCTACACACAGTGGAAGAGTTGTGGCTGGAATGAGCTCTGTCAGTAGCTGCTGTTGGGGGCAAGTCATCCGTGGGGCGTCCTGAACAGGCCCACGTGCAGCAGGGAACAGACGGGCTCCGCTGGGGCTGAGTGCCAAGGGCAGGATGCGGTGATCGGGCAAGCGCGCGGTGACCCTCCGTGAACAGGTCAGTGGCAGGCGGCCGAGTGCAGGTCCCGCTTCCTGGGTGGGGCGTGGGGACAGGACATCCCAGCAGGGTGGCAGAGATGACACGAGACTAGCCCCCAAGGCCGGGTCTCTTCGCTGCCAAAGCCAAGGGGCACATGAACTGTATGCCAGGACTCGGGTGGCTACGGCTTGTGCATGGATGCAGTGGAAACCAGTCTTGTCCGCATTTGTGTAACTGCAGAGGAAGGTGAGTTTGGACTCAACGTTATAAATCGATGAAAATTTACCAAACTCTAGAAGAGGCAGCTACACGCCCGGGCTGACGACAGCCGTCTGGGCTCTCCCACCACAACGGCGTCACTGTGCCACCGCCGCCTGGCCCGAGGAACGGCGCCCGCCTCCTTGGGACGTAAGAGGGTGTTCTTATTCCTTCTTCGAGGAGGTATGAACCTAGTCTGGCTATATCCCCGTCAGGTCTCTCTCTGAAGGGCTGTATCTAGACTCGTGGAATTTAGAGCTAGATCGGTTCTCAGAAGTCGCTTCGTCCGATCGTCTGTTGTTTCACGTGGAGAACGAGGCTTAGAGGGTACGTAGCTGCAGGCCTCTCAGCAGCCGGGGACGCGCCCCACCCTGGTCTCTCAGATGCCAGCAGAGTCACTTTTATTAAATTGTAACGTGTATTATTGGTAGTATGTTTATATGTAGGCATATATTTGTTATTATTATGTTTAGTATTAACTTGCCTAATAGGCAGTATTTATTAGTGAAACCAAGGTTTCAGTAGGTTTCAGTAGGATGGCTACTGGAAAACCAAAGGAGTTAAATGTTTTTCCCGTTAGACTCAGTCTTTTTCTAAAATCAGCTGGGGAAGCGGTGTGACTGACAGATGACAACGACCAGCAGAAGTTCAAGTATTCTTTATTCAAAGTTGAAAAATGTACCACACTGCATTATTGCAAAAATTCACTGGTACAAAACACTTTGCAGCTGGTGAGAAGGCAATAAAAAGTTGATTTTTTAAACTCATTACTATAAATTATTCTTACAGTACTTAGCAAATTCAGAATTTCAAACTGCATTTTCTTTTTCTAAATCGCCCACAGTACTCGAGGTTCCTGAAGCTAAGGCAGCTGTTCCAAGAGGAGGAGGGGGGAGGTAGCAGACGTCAAGGGATTTCCATTTCTCTTTCGATGCCCACGTACTTGAGGGCGTCAGCCTGGCTGTATCTGAAACAAGCAGGAAAAAGGGGTGAGTGCCCGGGGTGAGATCCAACACAACCAAGTCTGCTTGGTTGAGTGTGTTGCACTCACACGTCCACGAGGAAAAGCACACACGCATCCCGTTACACAGCTGCATCACTGGGCCTGTTCCAGTTGCAAAGTGGACGGAACTGGTAGTACAACGCTTCCCCAGTTCTCTCCCCAGCCAGCCCTGTGCCCCTGAAACCAGCCGCCGGCGGAGGCAGGCCCGCAGCACGGGGAAGGCAAAGTACCTGCGACGCAGCAGAGCCCTGACTTGGGCCCTTAGTCAACAGGGCCCAAGAGCAGCCAGAGCTGGTCGCCCCCGCCCCCCGCCCCCCCTTGAAGAAAGAACAGGACAGAGGCCAGAAGAGGCACCTGCGACTCCACCACCGGCTGGACCTCACAGCTCACCCAAAGGAAGGTCGACCAGCTGCTCCTTGCTCAGAGCTAGGGGGCTACGGCTTCGTAACCTCCCACTAAAGATCTGGGTGGATCTCGCCCTTCAGCTGTGCCGCTGTTTGCCGTTGAAAGGGGCTACATACGGGCCCTAGTTTTACAACAACTCAGCACTCAAACAGCTTCTGGATGGGATGTACATTCAGCCACAGGATTCGTTCATAACTAAACAGTCATCTGAGTGCATTTAAATAAAAATGATATAGAACTTGTCAGTTTATCCCCCCGAGCCTGACAGTATAAACTGCCAGCCGAGTGCCTCGGCTCAGCACCCTGACGGCTGGCATGCCTTTTCCCGCAGAAAGGACCCCAAAGGTAAAAATGGAGCTTTCTACGTTTTTTTGACTTATATTAAAGCATTCCTTGTCTCATGGAAACTACGTTACCAAACTCCCACCACTGCCCACGACAAATAACGACCAGAACTCTGTCCCTCCAACGACAGAAGCCCCAGCCCGGAGCTGGACCAGGGAGAAGAAGCCCTTGATGACTCCAGAAATGTACCGCTACCAACCTGTAATCAAAAAACAGCTCTTCACCCGTCTGGATGGCTCTCTTAGCAAAAATCCCTATCCTGTGATCGCCGTTAACCATCATCACTGCAGAGAGAGACGCCGGGGTCAGTGAAGTCGGCCCAGGAGGGTTGCTGACCGTTCCCATAGCAACCCGGAACCGCTCAGTCAACCCGCCGCAGCTCCACCTCCGGGGACACCTACCTTTCGCATAGCAGTTTGGATTTACTGAGTGATTTGCAAAACGAATTTTGTTACCCTTGCGGGTTGCATCCACCACAAAATCTAAAGAGAAAAAATAAGCACCATCCAGTAAACAATTTCAGCTGTAGATGGATAAACACAAAGTTATTGTGATTCTGGAAATACAACTGGTTATACTTCTTCAGGGTTTGCCTTCAAAAGCAAATCATTCAATCAACTTTACCTAGTATGAAATGACATTTGGAAGAAAATGTTCTCTAGGTGAAAATCATCAGTGATTCAAGACAGTTATATCAGCTATAAATACGTATTACTGACCAAAGCATGGCAAAAAATAAAATCTGATTAAATTCTTCCCTTCACATTTTAAATTATATTAGTTTTTTTCATTATTACCATTTGTGGAGCACATTCATGAAAGCACCCACTCTACTTGCTTCAGCTGAGAGGCCCCCTGAACAGCTTGGGTGTGAAGTGCACACTCCCAGCAGTGACCCGACTACACCGGAAGTTTCCCACCCAGGATCAGCATCTGCACACGCAGCACCCTTTACCCTCACGGTCCTCTGAGGACCCCCAGGGACGCTGTGGAGATGCCTCGCAAGGCCGTGCTCCACACCCTTCCCAGGTCAGAGGCACTAACTGGAGGAGGTGGGCCCAGCCGACTGGTACCTGTGGCAAGAGGGGCACGAGAGGAGAGCCAGGCAGTGAAGCCAAGGAAGGGCCCGGGGCCGGGGCGGCGATCACTCCCTGCACACAGAACCCCCTACGGCTGAGGGAGCCTCCACCTCCACCCCCAAGTTACACTCATCCAACCTGGCTGGCTTCCCAGCAAACAGCCCATTCCTCAGCCCAGGCCGGGGCTCCTTCCAGCACTGCAGACACCGGGGGCCCCTAACGTCGTTTCTGACACTCCAGCCACCAGCAGGGCCCGTGCAACCCGGGGACCAAAAGCACGCTACTTCATCAACAGACCATTGTTCAAGTTGAAGAGAAAGCTGCACATGTATTTATCGTATACTTTCCCTCTTCTGTCTGCTTCATCTTGAGAAATAATCTAAAAGGAAGAACATGGGGGAGGTTGTTTTGCATCAGGTGAGCCTGGCAGGAGAACGCACACCAGCTCATCAGGAATGGGTGGGACCGCGAGGCTGCTCAGCGGAGGGTCACTGGGGCCAGTTTCTCTCTTTGTCAGGAGCAGTGATACTTTAAGGACTAACTTAGAAATACTGAATACTTCCACATCTAAAGTAACTGTACAAAATACAAACCGGGTGGCTTCACCGCACAATGAAGCCCGCCCCAGGGTTCTTCCTAACTTAGGTCCTTATCAACTAGGCTATGGATTAAGTAGGACAGACTCCTCATTTTAAAGCTCTTGTTCTCCTCCTCATCCCCCGGTGATAAAAGCTAACTGCGGCAAGGACTGAAGCCCTGTAGCTTAACTTCCAAACAAACCCAGAAGCCCAAGCTGAAAAGGCATTTTAAATTCACTTCTAATCAAACCCAACGGACCTGACCGATGAAAATCAGTCCAAAGCAAGGTGAGTACAGAGGACGCCACGTGAACACGCCACGGTGGGCATCCCTCTGTCTATAACTGGACGGCTCTGCCTTACCTCTCCACAGTATTCCGAGATGAATTCATTTTTCTGTACAGGATCTTTGATGAAAATCCCCCAGCCTGCCACATCAGACGGTGCCAGCAGTAAATGCTAGAGGATAATAAACACAATCATATAATCAGAGGAGAGTGAAGATGGACAAATCAGACCATGGGATGAACCAGGGTAATTCAACCACAGGTGGGGGAAGGGCTCAGCTCCCCCGTGTTACCAGAGGGCTTGACAAACTGCAAGAAGCACGTTTTGGTTTTTGTAACTCAGGCACAGAGCCTGAGCATCCTCTGTCTGTCTCAGAAATACGACGTCACCTACGCTGGCGCGGGTCCCTCCGAGTGCGGTCCTGGCACCAGGCATCCCGACCTGCTGCGCCACGTGCTTCCCTGTCCGTCCTTCAGCCCTTGACTTCCTGGACTTCACGTGCAACGTGCCTGTCACACGGGAGCCCTTGCTCCCCCTCTGTCCGTGCCCCCTGCACCTCCCCAAGGTGGCCTCTAGCACCAGCTCCTCCAGGTCCAGTCCCAGCCCCCATGGGGCCCTCTCCTGGCTCTTCACCAGCTTTTCTTCCTCCCGAAGCGCTGCCCTTCCTTCAGGGCACTTTTCTCTTGGGCACATCCTTCCACAGCCCTTCCTCACGACAGCACGAAAAACCACCGCGAGGGGTAGCACGATCCCCCGGGCCAGCGTTCTGGTCGTGGCTGAGGCCAAGATGACTGGTCATCGCTGTCGCTGCTACCGTTAGAGCCTGTTTGGGAATGGATCCCTAACTTTTCATCGTGGCTCGTTACTATGCTTTCATTCCAAGTGTCCGCGTGGCCTCGAAAAAGACTCCCGGATCCCCAAGTTACCGATCTAGCTTGTTCTGACTCAGCCTACCCTCCTTGTCGGGGAAGAATTAACCAAATACCTTCCCGACCAGCTAAATACTGTTAAGCAAATGAAACCCCGTTGGTAAAAATTATCTACACAGTTCTCTGTTTTAGGAGGTAAAAGATGTGTAGAAAGACATGTCGCCATTAGGATTATCCACTTTCTGAACAAACTGAAGGAGGGGTTTTTATCATACGATGGGAAAGTACGGGACTGAGGGAGAAATGGGAGTTCTCAGGGCTGAACGGGTGTCCCCGGGAAACCACGCCAGCATCACTGTGACGTGAGGACCTAGAGTAAAACCGTCTGAACGCCTGATAACAAACGCCACAGCCAAAAAAATAAAGCCACTGCCATAAACAGAACTTCCAGTAGAGTAGGACTGACAGTAGTGCGATCTCAGTTATATTACACACTAGTTCAACAACCCTAAGAGATGAATGTGCCACGTGCACACGGGGTGGTCACTCACAGCACAGGGTCTGGGGCCAGAATGCCGGGCCGAGTTCCTGCTCCTTTCCTGACAAGTCTTAGAATGTGGGGTTTAACGATTATTCCTAACTCATGGAGTTAGGAAGACTAATGAGTTAATACACACAGTGCTTAGACCAGGGCCTGCTCTATATTAAATAATAAATGTCAGCTATTATTATAAAAATGATTAATTGAAGAAGAAATCTATCGTCTGCCCTAAAAAACCAAGATACTGATACTACCCTAAAAAATTAAGATACTGCCCTAAAAAACTAAGTTTCTTTTGGTCAACAGTTAACTCCCTGGTTGCAACAAGTCAAGTCCATGCAATGCCCAGGCTTCAGTTATGTAATTCCTGCCTGTGTTATTTTCAAGGTTATTACAGAAACTACCGTGGGAAGTCCCATCTTTTACTCTGTGCAAAAAGGAACCCAGAATACTATTTGATAAGAATGGGTCTCTCTGTTCTGACAGGAAGACCACTGATTTGCTTTAAGGACACTAGATAAACCACTCGTTCTATTAACTAAACTTAAAAAGAAAATCGAATCATCTATTAAAACAACTAGAAAAATGCCTCTTATTCAAATCTGATACCATTAACAGCTGCTTCTCAGAGTTTACTGGTTCATCCTATTATCAAACTAAAGTATTCTACAGGAAAATCAACCATTTTCCTTCTGTCAGCTGTACCATTCAATAATCACTTTTTTGCCCCAGCTGAATTGTCTAGGACTATCCTGACTTTGACATCTCTCCGAAGCCCACCAACAATGATCACGCCCTACCTTCTTGGAGCCCCGCTGAATGCTACAGTTCTTGCAGGACACATTTTTACTGTCCCAGTGGTCGGCAGCTCCACAAGTAAGACAGAGGTCGGGGTCACACTCTCGGACAGCCAGGTAGCACGGGCACTGCTTGGTGTTGCACTGGGCTTTGCAGCGGCATCCCGGAAAGCGGTTCTGACCTTCAGAGAGATGTTCTTCGTCACACGAAAACCGTGCCTAATGGTGCGGCTCAAGTCTGGCGCTAAGGCCCTGATTAACGCACGGAGGCCTCACAACAACTGTATTATCCCATCGTACACATGAGGAAAGGGAAGTAACAGGAAAGTTAAAGCTGTCCATACTGAAAAAGATCACTGAGTTCCTGTTTCCCCTTTTTCGTTTGTTAGATGCCATGTGTACTTACAGTTCTTTGATTTATAGAACAGGTGCAAAGGAAGGACCTGGACTACATATAATATCCATGGATCTCAACCATTCCGATAGAGTTCTAGGTACTTCCTTGGTATCCAAGCTTCAGTGCAGTTCCATTAAATCATTACAATCACTACCCTGATATGCTACACATTCCTTTATTCTGAAGACTAAACCCACCTAACTCTTAACAGTTTCTGGTGTCCAAAAAAGTATTGGGGTAGCTATTTCTAGAGTCCCCTTCCATTCTGTGTCAACTCTACTATGATTTAAGTTAAATGATCAAGGGGGGAAAAATAAAAGCTCCTTTAACCCACATTCGCCTAAACCCGCCCATATACCCGCGTCAGCCAGGAGGCTGGCTGGATACAGGCCCAGCGCCACTCCTGGGCGCCGTGCACGCTCGTAGCGTAAGTGAATTTCCCAAAGGGAACAGCACGCAGGAGCTGCCGTGTCCTTGTGCCGATTGAGGTTACAGTTTTAAATTGCTGACCAACAGCCCACTGAATTGTCATGTAATCACATCAAGACAACAAATACTTACACTCTGAACTACATTGACAAAACTTTTCACAAAAATTCTGTGCTATCACACAAGGGCACGAGCTGTCGCAAGGCTGCCGCGGGTGGTCACAGGGCTGGTAGTTGTAAACATGGTTGGAGGAGCCGTCTGCACAGAGACAACAGCACCACGTCAGTCCAGAGAGCAGCGAGGGGAGCACGTGCCCGACAAGCACACGCTCTCCCCGTGGCCCTCCGAGCTTAGCGGGTTGTCTTTCCAGGTCCGCTACGTCACACACACTGTTTCCAAGAGGTCAGCAGAAATTAGGCCCACCCGCCAAGAGCTCGGGCACCTGGGGCACTGTCACACACACCTCAGTCACGTTCCCAGAGTCGCTCTCCTCTAACCGACCGGAAATTAATCAACAGACGGCCTCCATTTAATGCACTTCTGCGCATTAAACTTCAGTGCACCAAAGTCGGTTATATCAGAATATCCCAAACTCTAATCCAATTACTATTCTAAGACACAAGAAGTAGACCCTGAGTTACTAATGAAGCTGAACGGAAAGATGCCAACCCTTCTTCAGCTGTATCTTTCTGCAGTGTGCAGCCCACAACCTGCAAAACACAAAGAAAGAAAACATCATCCTCGTGACCCTGGGGCGCACAGTCAGTCACACGTCAACAAACGCAACTTAAACGGGTCAACCTGTGCCATGAATGCAGCAGGGCTCTTAATCCAAGTAACTATGAAAGAGGAGTCACACGCCACCCAGCTCACACCTGGCACGGAGCAACGTGGGAACAGCTTAAGGGCTGTGGCCTCAGAGAGCCAGCCTGGCCACCTGGGGCAGGTTTATTCTAGTGTGGATGATACTGACACAGCAAACCTGCTCTAATTTGTGGAATCTTGCGTCATTTCAACTGAGCTATATGGTCAGAAATAATCCGAGCAAAAAATGCAGAAGCATCTACTAAACCCTGAATTAAGCTGCAGACAATTTTTGAAGCATAATTTAGATGTTCCCTTACCCAACACCCAACTATGTTTCTCTCTAAAAAGAAAAAAAGGAGCGGGGGGTGGTTACAGCAAGTAGTCCGTCCAGCCTCCACCCATCCGAGTCAGCCTGACGCCTTCACTGCCCCCGTCACTCGCTCACCCAGGCCGATGGCAGGGTGGGCATGGAAAACTCAGGCTCCTACAGTGAAAACCGGCCCAGAGCTCACAGCCTCCCAAGATCCACACACGAGTGCCAAGTAAGGGTTTATGCAGCCTTCACTGCAGAAGCTACTCGATAGTTCTTTGTAACCAAAATGTAGCATAGTAATCATAAATTTTTTATGACTCAACACACCAAATCTCCTGGCAGCCACTGTGTCCTTAACAGAAAAGTGCCAGCAAATGCCCATGGAAACAAGACCCTACAGGTCTATTTCTGAGGCCACTTAAGCTTCTTTCCTAATCGACGGAGTGGAGCCACCACTGCCCTCATGAGCGCCCGGCCCGCAGCGGCCTCCCCCATCGCGCGGCAGACTCACCGGTGTTTCCTCTTCTTCTTCCTGGGAGGGGTGTCAACGTCCTCGGCGGGGGCCGGCGCTATGACACTGGATTCTTTGACTCGAAACTCATACACCTGACAAGAGGCAAGGCCACAGGGCTGTGAGGACCGTCCATCTATTTAATACGCAAACCAGTCTCTTGCTCATTCCCACCCGAAACTCTGTCCTCTGACGCTGCTGCGATTACACTCTGGTTGAGAGTCATGAGGCTAACTCTAAATTGTTCCTGGGTTTTAAAACCCATTGCCCGAATTCCCTGGCGGTCCGGTGGTTAGGACTCTGCACGTACACTGCAAGGGACATAGGTTCGATCCCTGTTTGGGGAACTAAGATGCCACGTGCCGCACAGCGTGGCCAAAAAACAAATAAATGAATGAATAATAAGATAGAACCCACTGCCGCCTAACCTGAAACATCTAAAGTTGAATGAGTAATTTCCTTTCAGTTCCCTCTCGGTGAAAAAAAAATTTTGTATACTTCTTTTCGGAGGAAGAGGAGTTTAATAACCACGAATGTCCGTATGTTTGGACAGTGACCACATATTTCTCCATTTGAAGCTCACAGTATTTCTATCAGCCACGCTTACCTGTCGACATGTTTTGGTCCCGATCAACCTGGCGATGGCACAGAAATTGTCGTAGTATGTGCCGATGAGGACCCTGAACATGGAGGCCTCAGCGCCACTCCACTCCACGTTCTCGGGGGGCTCGGCGTTGGGCTTCATCTTTATTGGTGTTTGACACCGAGAATTCGCTTCTACAAAACCCAAAGTTAAGCAATGGTCAAGAAATAGCAATGGGAGGAAGGAAAGGGAAAGGGAAGGAAATATCAGTAAGCTTTTCCCCCATGGAAACCATGAGAGCGGGCTCCCTTTAACTCAGCCTTCTAAAATGAAAGCAAATGGGGTTACCCTACTATTATTTTATGGTGTAATCATAGGGCTGAAAAGACAATCCATAACATATCAGTCAGTGGTTCTAATTCTCTCTCCTAACCAAAACTACCCACAGAGCGTCAAGAATGTTCAACTGAATGATGGGAATTTCATCGTGCCCTTGTGAAAGCTGGAAAAAGGAAAGTGACCCAAAGAGGGAAAACAAACTGGATCGTCAACTTGCAAGTAACCCAGACAGATCAACACCACAGGCGAGGGCTGGGTGTGGGCCAGAAGAGAGCAGTAAGAGTCACAGCCACACAGCTCTGCTCCTGGGTTTCTCACCGTGTCTATAACTAACCAACTGAGGGAAGTAACTAACATAACACCTTACACGACCCGAACCTTGACCACATGAACCCCCGAGCGGCAGGAAGACCCCGTTACTCGACGCGTCTCACCTGAGGAACTGGAGGTCTCGTCCTTCTTCTCCTCCTCTTCCTTGTCGTTGCCCTCCCCTCCGGTCTCGGTCCCCGCCTCCCGGTCACTGTCCGTGTCCTTTGACTCGAGCACATTGGTGGTGGGGGTGCCAGGCCTGCTGCTGTTGTTGGGGAGCCGCCCTCTCCTGCGGCCGCCTGGGCGCTTCGGGGGCGTCTTTATCCGCTCGGCAGTGAGGGCGGCGGCAAACTCCTTCGCGCCCTCCTACGAAGGGGGAAAAGTGCAGACATCAGGGTAAAGTTCTGCAGCTCATTTTGGCGGAGGAGAAAAAAAAAGGATGGCGTTAGCACGTTAGTCAAATGTATCACAGTATCCGGCTTTCACAAACAGTCGCACATCTACATACAACTGTTTTCTATCTGCTTTTGAGGGTTTGAAGATTTGCGAAAGATAAATATGGCTTCCGTACAGTGCCAGAGCAGCACAAAATCAGGCAAGACGGCTCTCTATTAACTGATTGAGTTAAAATACAAACATACTTTCGGTAACAGTCTATTTAAAAGTGAATTTTAAGAGGAATCACACATCTAATGTGCATCTAAAGTCACACTTTCCTATTCAGGGTTTCTTAAGCCAACACGTCCCTTTCTAAGGTAATATTTAAAGTATACAAGAAGAAAACAAAACATGTACACATACTCCACTCTGTCACTTTCTGCCTTACAAGTAAAACATCCCATTTTTTTTCCCTGCGAGGGATACACAGCCCCAGGAAGACGTGAAAGGAACTCGACGAACAAGGCAGTGAGGGTTACATTCTGCGTCACCAGGTGTAATAATCCAGTCTCGGAAAGTATACAACAACGGGAAGGGCATGGATTATAGAGATAACACAGACACATTTTAGATGAGCCAAATAAAATTCTGCCTTGTAAGGAATATTATAAAACAGTGCTCAAGAATTCCATTTTTAGTGGCAATAGAAGGGAGAAGTCTGAGAGCAGCCAACAGTTTTATACTTCATTCTACAAAAACCAAATTGCTTAAAAATAGGATACCTTCTGCAGGTGCCATTCAATGAATCTTCTGTCCAAAATCCAACAGGCAATATATACCCATTTAGTTCCTAGGTAGGAGTGGCTTGGTTCAAAGAGGGGAAATGGTAAAAATAAGATAGTACCCGTAAAAAACAACTTTTCTACCTCATATTTTCCTAAACCCTTACCTTTTCTCCATCATTAAAAAAAAAAAAAAAAAAAAAAAAACATACAAAACCTCTCTGGGACCTATAGATAATACAGCTCAACTACAGTGGGTCTACAACTCAAAGAAGGGCTATGGCTCCGAGCAAGGCTCGGGAACCACTGCACTTCTGGGGTTTAAAAGGGTTCTCTGTGTTTCCCATTCTCGTAAGCTCTGTGGAGGTACAGAAGGCCTGGATCCTAAAGACCTCCATACGCTGCTGAAGAGACTAACAGAGATAAAGAATAACGCCAGGGCTTCCCTGGTGGCGCAGTGGTTGAGAGTCCACCTGCCGATGCAGGGAACGCGGGTTCATGCCCCGGTCCGGGAAGATCCCACATGCCGCGGAGCGGCTGGGCCTGTGAGCCACGGCCACTGGGCCTGTGCATCCGGAGCCTGTGCTCCGCAACGGGAGAGGCCACAACAGTGAGAGGCCTGCGTACCACAAAAAAAAAAT
>NC_041218.1:7346306-7348535 GCF_002837175.3 Physeter macrocephalus | reverse complement strand
GGGAACGCGGGTTCATGCCCCGGTCCGGGAAGATCCCACATGCCGCGGAGCGGCTGGGCCCGTGAGCCGTGGCCACTGAGCCTGCGCGTCCGGAGCCTGCGCTCCGCAACGGGAGAGGCCACAGCAGTGAGAGGCCCGCGTACTAAAAAAAAAAAAAAAAAAGAACGCGAGATACCGAAAGACTAGAATGTGCAGTACGTAAGCACTACCAAGAAATGTGACTGAGAAACCTCTGCTATCATATGGCCAATGAAAGTATGGGAACAGTGAGGTTACCGCTGACTTTATAGACCTCACCGAAGTTCAAAATTAAGACTTCTCCAGTTCCCTCTGGAGCCCCGCTGCGCACGCTTACCAAGTGCTGGTAACACTGGGGGCCGCAAGGCTTGTTGTCCAGAGCCGTCTCCGTGTTCTTCCGCTTGTAAGTGTTGGGTGTCGCATGAAAAGCTGCAAAATAAACATAAAATATCCAAACATAACTAACATTACTTTTACACATAAACGTAACATTACTTTTTCATGTCTCCAGTTCCAAAGGAGAAAGTCAGTTACTACATTACACTTTTGCTAATAATGTTTACATTATGGAACTTTCCTTCAAGCTCTTATTGAATTTCCACAATGTATTCTCCTCAGGTCTCCCCCAGAACACCTGAGCTCTAATTATAAACATTTATTTGAGTCTTTAATGTCTCCATAGAAACAACTGATGTATCCTCTACATAGAAATCAGATTTCCTCTTTTTACAAAAGAATTCTGACATCTACAATTTATCGATTGCCAAAGAAAGGTCAGCAATCAGCTTGTCAAATGGGGGAGAAGAATGGGACACCAATTGTTAAAAACCACTTTTAAAAGATAATGAGGACAGCCTCGGAATACTACAAGTCAGTTTCTTTGAAGCACCCACAATTCAAGAACCCAGGGGGAGCCTGCACAGTCAGCACCCTTTCTGCAGGAAAATACAATGGTCAGATAAAACAGGTTTTAGAAAGATAAAGTGTTTGAAACTTAAGATTCCCAAATAATATAACAGAAAAATTCAAACTCCAGCACACTGGTATACTAACGAAGTATGAAAGCACAGCAGTGAGAACTTCAGACAACTTGGGGAAGCTTGCTTACAGTGTGTAAGGGCAAATACTAGAAATGCCCTATCTAGAATTACACAAGATGAAAATTAATCTGGATAAAAACAAGTGACAGATTCATGAAGTAAATCATTTAAAAAATATTTGTAAAAAGCCATACTTCTATCCATAGAACTTAAATGGGAAATGAAGGCAGTGATGAGAGGGAAGGAGGAAAAAGTTATGTTTTGAAAATAGAAATTCAAGGCTCAGATTCTGTTTCAAGTATGTGAGTTGGTTTTTCCCAGAACACGAGCCTGATACCATATGACTGATTTAGCACTGAATCACATTCTGCACAGGTGAAGACCCCTAAAATACAAAGAGCGAGCACCAGAAGATTAAGGTCACACAAGCAGAAGGAATCACATCCATCCAAAACCAGAATCGTCGTGAGCCAGAGGCACGACCTGACTGACACATTTGTGGTGAAACTTGTTTTTAGTTTGGATGTCTCCTCTAGCACATACTATAGTTAGAGATTGATATTTTTGCCCCAGTTCACTGAAGACACACATGTATCTGTACACACACACGTACACAAATGAGGACAGCAGCCTCTGCTGGTCATGAGACAGAAGAAGCCTCTAAGTCAGGACTAGGTAACAGTATCAGCACCATAAGCCACAATTCTACAGTCTCCAAGGTAAGAACAAATTCAGGCCATAAAGGAAAAATTAGCATGCTAATAATAAAAGTACTTTTAAATTTTTTAAAGTACCATTCTTCATCTCACATTCCATTTAGCTAAAGAAAGAGAACTATTCTTACAACTAGATTTCCTTCAGCACAATTTCCAACTTCAATTCTTTAGGAAAACTAAGTATATAAAGAATTCCCTCTTCTAGAAATGTCTTGACTATTTTCTTTTTAACATCTTTATTGGAGTATAACTGTTTCACAGTGGTGTGTCAGTTTCTGCTTTATAACAAAGTGAATCAGTTTTACATATACATATGTCCCCATATCTCTTCCCTCTTGCGTCTCCCTCCCTCCCACCCTCCCTATCCCACCCCTCCAGGTGGACACAAGCACCGAGCTGATCTCCGTGCTATGCGGCTGCTTCCCACTAGCTATCTATTTTACATTTGGTAGTGT
>NC_041218.1:7336991-7345655 GCF_002837175.3 Physeter macrocephalus | reverse complement strand
TCTTGTTTATGGTTTCCTTTGCTGTGCAAAAGCTTTTAAGTTTCATTAGGTCCCATTTGTTTATTTTTGTTTTTATTTCCATTTCTCTAGGAGGTGGGTCTAAAAGGATCTTGCTGTGATTTATGTCATAGAGTGTTCTGCCTATGTTTTCCTCTAAGAGTCTTGACTATTTTAGATTTCCAGAATACTGAACATAATCTTTTCAAATAGACATCTTTAAATACTAGTATTTGAAATACATTATTAAAATATATTTCAAACTAAGTATAATATGGGCGGGTTGGGGAGAAGATTATATAGATTTCCCTCATCAGGAAAATTATCAGATGGAAAATTAAAGCAAGATACTTAAAAGTTTCACAGAAAGACAAGAACATGGATATTAAGAGCTTTTTTTTTTAAATTTAATTTCAAAAGCAACTTAAAAAATCTTGGTGAAGAATCTTATCTAAACGTTTTCAAGCAAAGGTAAAAGACTTATAAATTATAATATACAATTCTAGCTATGCTCTAGGCCTGTACTGGAGATTAAAGTCCCTCTAATAGAAAAGATCCATGATCAGATACCAAGCTTCTGGCCCAGATGAACTGCCAATCTCCTGTCATCAGAATATCTTCTGGGACGTCCTTGGTGGCACAGTAGTTAAGAATCCACCTGCCAATGCAGGAGACACGGGTTCGAGCCCTGGTCTGGGAAGATCCCACATGCCGCGGAGCAGCTAAGCCCATGCGCCACAACTACTGAGCCTGTGCTCTGGAGCCCGTGAGCCACAACTCCTGAGACCACATGCCACAACTACTGAGCCTATGTGCCACAACTACTGAAGCCCACGCGCCACAACTACTGAAGCCCACGCATCTAGAGCCGGTGCTCCACAACAAGAGAAGCCACAGCAATGAGAAGCCCACGCACCACAAAGAAGAGTAGCCCCCGCTCACAGCAACTAGAGAAAGCCTGCGTGCAGCAACGAAGACCCAACGCAGCCAAAAATAAATAAATAAATTTATTTAAATAAATAAAAAAAAAAGAACATCTTCCTTAGAGATAAAAATGGCAGACACCCCTAACATCTAAATAACAAGTAAGGCCCAACATCAGTGAGGCTGCCAGCACAGAAATAATAAAAACAGTTAACATCCAAAAAAGGCCTCTTTCACAATGAAGTTTTAAAAAGTCTCCCTTGAACAATGAGTTAAAGGAAATACAAAACATCCCCTCAAATTCCTTTAAAAAAAACAGTAATAATACCAAATATCGGAACCTAAAAGAGAAGTTGAAACAGTGCTCTAGAGACAACTCACTGGGTTAAAATACATACATCCAAAAAAAGAGGAAAGAATGAAAATGACGCAAACATCAGATTCACAAACAGAAAAACAGTAAAAACTAATACAGTAGCTGATTCTCTGAGGGAAAAATATACAAAACAGATTTTCTAAATAAAATATATAAACCACTTCTTAATCTCATCAAGAAAAAGAGAATGAAACACAGAACAATCAAAGAAATTAAAGAAATTAAAAGAATTATTAGAACATGCAGATCAAATTATACAAATAAATTTCAAAATCGGAATGAAACGGGTAATTTCCCAAAACTGATCCAGGAGCAGTAGGAAATGTATCTCCTAGCACCACTATTATTTAACATGGCACTGAAGATACAGTTAGACAGGAGAAAGTAGTTAAAGTTACAAAGATTGGAAAGAAAACAAAACCATTCATAACTGTAGATAATTACAGCTGGAAAACTCAAAAGAATCTATGCAGAAACTATCACAAACAAGGACAGCTCAGTAAAGTAGCAGGGTATGAAACATATATGATACAAGGGGAAAAGCCCAACACATTTAATGCCTAGAAATCATCTTACCAAAGAATTAAATACAAGAGCTACAGGAAGAAAATCAGAAAGCTTATTTTATTTATTTTATTTTTTTATTATTTTTTTGCTGTACGTGGGCCTCTCACTGTTGTGGCCTCTCCCATTGCGGAGCACAGGCTCCGGACGCGCAGGCTCCGCGGCCATGGCTCACGGGCCCAGCCGCTCCGCGGCATGTGGGACCTTCCCGGACCGGGGCACGAACCCGTGTCCCCTGCATCGGCAGGCGGACTCTCAACCACTGCGCCACCAGGGAAGCCCCAGAAAGCTTATTTTAAAGGACAAAAGGAGACTTATCACATAGTTAGACATACCCTTATTTTAAATTGTCAATTTCCCCTTAGATAATTTATAAATTTAATGAGATTCCAATAAACATATCACCTAGACTTTTTTTTTTTTTTTTAAACAAACTGGTTCTAAAATTTATATAGAAAAACAAGAATGGCCAGGAGATCTCTGAAAAAAAGCCCCCTGGACAGACAGACTCAAGGAACGGAACCCAAAGACCAGAAACAGACCCCAGCACCTGTGGTGACAGGGATGAAGGCAGCGGCTCCTGGCAGCCCCAGAGGGACTTTCAATAGATGGTGTGGGGCTTCCCTGGTGGCACAGTGGTTGAGAGTCCGCCTGCCGATGCAGGGGACACGGGTTCGTGCCCCGGTCCGGGAAGATCCCACAGGCCGCGGAGCGGCTGGGCCCGTGAGCCATGGCCGCTGAGCCTGCGCGTCCGGAGCCTGTGCTCCGCAACGGGAGAGGCCACAACGGTGAGAGGCCCGCGTACCGCAAAAAAAAAAAAATGGTGTGGAGGGAAGAGATATGGGAACATATGTATATGTATAACTGATTCACTTTGCTATACAGCAGAAACTCACACACCATTGTAAAGCAATTATACTCCAATAAGATGTTTAAAAAAAAAAAACAGATGGTGTGGAAACAGTAGCCCTGGAGATGCAGAGGAGAGTTGGATCCAAAATTCTAACAGAATAAATTCCAAACGTATCAAAGGGTTAGATGTTATTCCCCCAAAAAAGAAAATAGCACCAAAAGCCTAAAACGTACTAGAGAAAAAGTGAGACGCCCTTTAAAACCTTGGAGTAGTAGGGAAAGCCAACTGATAAATTCAACTACCTTAAAGGTTTTATTTTAACTTTGCTATGGGATTTTTACCAAACAACAAACTGGAAAAAAAAAAAAAACACTGCAACTCATCTCAAAAAAACTAATTTCCTGACTATATAAAGAGCTTCAAGATATCAAAAAGACCAACGAAGCCAAAAGGATAAAAATAGTTCAGAGAAAATAAAATACAAATCTCTTAATCATACAGGAAGAAAAAATGCAAATTAAATTATGCTAAAAAACATTTTACTAATTCAATCAATAAAATCAAAGTTTGTTTTTTAACACTCTCTACTGGCTGGGCTCTGGGAAACAGGCACTCTTACTTTGCTGGTAGTTCTTTAAATTGGCAGATCCCCGTATGGCAGGGGTAGTTTGGCACTGTCTGCACAGAGTGGACCAGGTTTACCTGCACTTGTGGGAAAGGACGTACAGGTCCACCACGCAAGGTCATTCACTGTGGCGCCACTACCATAAATGCTGACCTTCAGGGGATGGGCTCAGTAAGTTATAGGGCCTCCTACAGCAAAAGACTATGCAGCTGTCCAGACAGGAATAATATCTACGATATTAAGTCCAACAGGGAAAAAGCCTGGAGAGTATGGCACCATTTGAATAGGGTGGTTGGGAAAGAGAGGAATGTATTTGTATTTGCCAGAAGAAACTACAGACAGACACAGAAGAACAGCCGAAGTGGTTTACCTACAGGGAAGTGAGGATGCGGACAGGACGGGTGGGGGATTTCGCTGGGCGCCTTTTAATGCTTTTTCGAAATGTAAGTCATGTGAATGATGATTTATTTAAAAAATAACAATAGCTAAACACACGCCAAGTGCTATTTTAAGTATTTTGCATGTAGTAATAAATTTAAACCTCATGACAGTTTATACTATTCCCATTAGACAAAGAACAAAAAGCACAAGATGCTATATTTAACAGGTATGTTTAATAATGTATTTAATGACTTCTTTTACCTAAGAAAAATATATAGTGTGTGATATTTTGTCAAAGTCAGTGTAAAGCAATTAAATGCCTGTAGAATGTGTTAGGGCTACATTATGAAGAGCCTGGCTCTAGTGGAACAAGAGGGAAGGGTGGGCACAGCAGTGCTGGACCCGCGTCTCCCACACACTGCAGTGAGCAGCCCACCGGGTCAGTCCCAGAGAGCCAGCTTCATTAAGCACAGCACTTTTCTCCTCCTCTCCCCAGCATGAATAATGAGACGATGAGCAGGTTCAAGGTTCATCCAAATTACTCAGACTGGAATAGCACAATGAAATAACTCTTGTAATAATGTTTAAAAGTAGTATCCTCCTGCCTTGGCTCATTTGTACAAAAAAGGTCCATCAAATGCTACATCTATAAACAACAAATTGGAGGGACCACTGCATTGACTCCAATAAAGAGCTCCCACCAACTTTTTTGCTATAGTGATATCTGAATGCAATTTACAGTATTCTTAAGAACTGGACATTATTTTATAAAATGATCGTGTGTAAAGCGGAATTAAATGCAATTCAAAACAACTACTTCAAGGCCTGTGTAAAGACAATGCTGCCAAGCCCAAGTAAGTAATCCTACAATGGCTGGAGTAACAAAATGGCTGGCTTCTACGGATTATTACAACTACCAAGTCATCAATTTAAACTAGATTAGGAGCACGGACAACAACTGCAAGGAGATACAATGGAAGATACACTGATAATTCAGAAAGTCTACTTCAAGTTTTTCTAATTTAAGATAACTAAACCACTAATACTTCACACACACACACACACAAATGACCGTTTCCAGACCTAGATACATATCACGTAACAAATTATATGCTGCAGCAAACATTAAGTAGATAGAGCAAAAACTCAAAAATAAGGCAAGATATAGCTGCTTAGGCAGTCTAATTAACATTAAGAGGTGCCAGCGGAAAATGAGGGAAAAAATGGTAAAAGGTGGGCACACGCACTCTACAAGGGCAAAGCAGCATGAACCCATTTAGCATAGAGACAAAGGTGTTAGGCCACAGATGGTCACACAAAACTCTAATGTGGAAAAAGCTAACCTCCATTAAGTAAACTCTGCTTAGGAACCAGGAGGTATGAAATATATTTTCAAAAAACGTGCCTCAAAAGTAGCTGGTACTTTCTAAATTGTACTTAATTAAGTTCCAGTTACCTGGAAATTTTACTAAGAAACTTCATTCCCCAGCAATGTCGGAAAAAGAAAGTAATATCATATGTACCATACGTAAATCTCATTAAGAACATGTTATGCTTCACCTGTATTCAAATGCAGGTGTTTTTAAAAGCAACGTATTCAGAGGACACCGCCCCCCCCAAAAAAAGAATAGATTTGGCACTAAACAGACAAGAATATATATAAACACCTTTTTAGCCAATTTCTTATTCAACAAGTTATTCATCAGTATTGGCAATGTTGCTCTGGGCCATCAGCTAGTTCACAGGAAGTTTTATTATAAAACAATTGTTCGGTTAGCATTTATGGAAAAATCACTGATCTGTGTTCCAAGTTAGTGGGAGACAGCAGTGCCAGCTTAACATGTGCAAAAGACTTCAGATCAACCCTTAAGCGACAAATTAAAAAATAACAATACTCTGATCCTAACGTATTTTTCAGTCATAACTGCAAGATTAAATGACAAATTCTAGTGGTGATAAATGACACTTCCCAAGTTGCTTTAACACATAATTCCACAACAAAGATAGAAAATGAAAACGTACAATAACTGCACTTACGATGTAGGAAGCAGTCGTATTTAAAACATCGCCTGCAGAAAAGCGTATGAAATGAGTGCAAGCTCTGCTCCCTCTGAACAGACTTGGCGTTTGGTCCATCTATGTTGGGGGTACATTCGGGGGGAAGTGCACCTGGGAGCTGCTGCTCAGTGAGTTCTTTGTACCTATAACATTAACCAAGAAAAATGGAAGTAAAGGTAAAACAAGAATTACATTTTTGAAAATGAAGTTTCTACAAGATTTCTGTGTATTGTTTTTGATGTTTATCTTGCCTAAAACACACAAAGAAGTTTAGCCTACAACAATCTTTATTTAAATGAAGAGCCAATTAAATATTATGCATGGTATATCAAGAAACGAATTCACTGATGTGATTCAGATCTGTCATGAAAAACGTTACTATATTCATTAAAATGAAACATCTGCTGCACTAAAATTTCTACAGGTGTCCCGAGAAATTTCCTCTCACACGCATTCCTGTAAATTGTGTGTGTACGTGTGCATATGTGCACGCGCGCACGCAAACTTATCCCATCTACCATAAATGGAGTACAGGGTACCAGATACATACACACATTAGTTCAAGTATCTCGCAGATGTTGGGAACACACAAAGTGGGGAGCTCAATGGCTACATTAGTTCCATTTCTAAAGAACCAAAATGGTGAGTTAAATACCATACGAGGCAAAACCATGGCCAAAGAACAAATCTTACTTTTCCTTTAGCTCTTCTGCTGTGCCCTTATCTGGAAACATTGAGGAAATAGCTTCAAAAATTTTATCAGAAGGAAATTTCCGAGGTGGGCGACTTTCTTTATCTAAACAGGGAAATGTGAAAGGAAAAAAGAATGAAAGTGAACAAGCTTGCCAGTCTTTCATTTCCTTCATGCCTAACAAAGCTGATTTTCCAGGAAATTGCCAGCTCTATGTTTCACTTACTTCCAACGTATCTCACAAGGATCTGGGAGGCTGGTGGGCCAGACAAAATTCAAACTCAAGCGTGGAAAGGTGCAAGCGCGCTGGGAGGCAGAGAACCAAGGCTGTGTTCCCAGCTCAGCCCCTAACTGACGCCGCGGCCCTGTCTGGCCGCTGACCCACCTTGGCTGTAAAATGAGGAGCCAGGTGATCACTAAGGCGCCTGTTATAAATACTGTACACTTCTTTGAAACTGCAATTTTTCCCCATATTCTTCTATGCTGTCTTAATAACGAGCTTTGTCTGGTCTTCACCAACTGCCAAGCTCTAAGTTGGGACCCTCTAATTTTCTGGCAAACCGTAATTAGTGTAGCGGTTAAAACATATGCTCTGGGGTCAGAGCTGGTTCCGAACACAGCATTTTCTGGGTGTTGTTTCCTCCGAATTCTGTGATCTTAAGTTACTTCACCTCACTAAACCCATCTCCTCAACTATGAGGTGGATCTGATGATAAAAGCCACCTCGTGGAACATTATGAGAATTAAATGTCTATACACATATAAAGTGACGAGCACACAGCTTGTTCATAGTCAATGATCAGTATGCTATATATATGTTATATAACGATTATGATGACTGCCCAGGGAAACCCAAAAAAACACGTTCTTTTGCTAGCCAAGGGAAATAAAGACAAGTGCAGGATGAAATGTTATAAATAATATTCTAATTTTGATTATACTACCACTGATATGATATTTAACAAAAGAAAAAAGAAGGAAGGAAGATTTACCTGTACTCTATTGTTTTTGAAAAATGCTGTAATGGCTACACGCAAATGTAACAGACAGGCGTACCTTCTCGGTTCTCCTCTAGATCTTTCTGTTTTTCTTCTCTTTCATCAGGATCATCTCCATCATCATCATCATCATCGTCATTATATTGACCAAGAGCATTCACCAACTCCACAAAAATTTCATCATTTATAAACCCACATTCTGAAATTCATCAAGTCAAATATCAGAAATACACAAAAGTTCACGTATACTTTTTGTAATTTGTAAGAAACAGCTGGAGCCTATCAATCAGTATCATAACGCTATTATTAAAATGCTGGGAGGAAAGATCATTCTCAGGACTGGCCTGAGGCAAAGCCGGAAGTAGTACTTATCCTCAACACCTGTCACTTTCACAAGTTTCCAGGGCCTGCTACCATAGCCTAATTCTCTAGAGACTAACTGTGGCCTTCGCCTCCTTCCAAACAATGCATCTGCCAGACCTTGCTGTCCACTCCTGACGGGAACATATGAGGATATTACACGTTACCCTCCTGCCAGGAACTGTAACAGGGTCTCCTGTTAAATCACCGAAGCTGTGATTCTAACGACAGGATTTCAGGTCCTGTGGTTGCCTAGTGGGGAAGGTATTTTTGAACATAGGGCCTTTTGGAGCCCATGTCACATAAGCAGAAGCCCTAATCCTAACTGATTTTATTGCTAAAGAATCTTAAAATCTACATACACTCAAACAATTCTATTTACTATACATGTTATTGACATCACAGTTTGTTATGACCAACTATGCATAATTTTCAACTGGCAAGCATGATCCTTCAATTTAAAAATAGTTAGGATGCTAACACATATATATGGAATCTAAAAAAAAAAAAAAAAAAAATGGTCATGAAGAACTTAGGGGCAAGACGGGAATAAAGACGCAGACCTACCAGAGAATGGACTTGAGGACACAGGGAGGGGCAAGGGTGAGCTGGGACAAAGTGAGAGAGTGGTAGTGTACATATGGACATATAAGCACTACCAAATGTAAAATAGATAGCTAGTGGGAAGCAGCCGCATAGCACAGGGAGATCAGCTCGGTGCTTTGTCACCACCTAGAGGGGTGGGATAGGGAGGATGGGAGGAAGATGCAAGAGGGAAGAGATATGGGAACATATTTATATGTATAGCTGATTCACTTTGTTATAAAGCAGAAACTA
>NC_041218.1:7297981-7335481 GCF_002837175.3 Physeter macrocephalus | reverse complement strand
AATAAATTTATTTAAAAAAGGATATTCCACAAAAAAAGAACCCATAAATAACCATACCCCAAAAAAAGGAAAAGGAAATAAAAACTAATGTAAGGATTTCCAAACTTCACTTGATGATCTAATTATTAAGAGACACTGAACATAATAAAATTGTAGGCATATAAAATATCGATGGTTCATTAAAGTTTATGCCAAAAGGATAGACTTTATTTTTTTTTTTTTTTGCGGTACACGGGCCTCTCACTGTTGTGGCCTCTCCCGTTGCGGAGCCCAGGCTCCGGACGCGCAGGCTCAGCGGCCATGGCTCACGGGCCCAGCCGCTCCGCGGCATGTGGGATATTCCCAGACCGGGGCACGAACCCGTGTCCCCTGCATCGGCAGGGGGACTCGCAACCACTGCACCACCAGGGAAGCCCTAGGATTTACTCTTATTCATAAAATAGAATTGTTACTCTACATGACAACATAGTTCACTACTAAGATGAACAAGATGCATATCAAAATTGACAGTGCTAATAAAGATGACAGATGAGTTTACATCACCTCATCAACTCATGTATTATATTGGAAGACAACAGGGAAGAAAGAGGGTGCTAACTTAGCAGCAAAGAGCCAATCAAAGAAAAGTTCAGAGAGAACAGAGTACTTAAGAAACAAGGGAGGGCTTCCCTTGTGGTGCAGTGGTTAAGAATCCACCTGCCAGTGCAGGGGACATGGGTTCAAGCCCTGGTCTGGGAAGATCCCACATGCCGCGGAGCATCTAAGCCCGTGCACCACAACTTCAAGCCTGCGCTCTAGAGCCCATGAGCCGCAACTACTGAAGCCCACGCGCCTAGAGCCCGTGCTCCACAACAAGGGAAGCCACCGCAATGAGAAGCCAGCGCACCACAACGAAGAGTAGCCTCCACTCACCGCAACTAGAGAAAGCCTGCGTGCAGCAATGAAGACCTAACGCAGCCAAAAATTAAATAAATAAATAAATAAATAAATCTATTTTTAAAAAAAAAGAAACAAGGGAAAGGAAGCTGACATTCATAGGGGAAGAGAATTTTCAATAAAAAAATTTAAAAGATAGTAATTATAAAGACATGAAGTTTCTGAAGTCTATATCTAAACATGGAGACTAATTTAAAACAAGGATAGGTCTAAGTCTTAAGGGGCCTTTGAACAAGGTATTGGTTAAAAATAGAATTTCAGAAAGATAATTCTGATAAACAGAATGGACTGGCTAAGACTGACGGGAGGACATGGCAATTACATCAAGTGTGAGGTGCCTACCGCTTCTCAGCCTTTTGGCTAAGATCAAATGTCAAGTGTGAGGTGCCTTAGGCTGGCCCATGATCCACAGGGAGGAATACGCCGGCAAAAGGCCGTGACACACACACGGAACTGTCAAGTAGGAGCAGGCAGGAAACAGGAAGAAAAGGGAAATTTTTCAAATTATTCCTACATAACAAATTTAGGATAACTGCAGAGTTCTTAAAGATAATGGTACCTTAGACAAACAAGGAAAAAGGAAACTGGGAGAAAAAGGGCATATGGGGTATAAAATGAAAATTTAGATGTTAATGTATTTATTGCTCTATTCAGGGTCAAGCTTATATACACCTAATGAGTCTAGCTGCCATCACACCTCACCTGCACTAATCCCATTTAAACTGGGAGAGTTAATTATTTTGGACACAAGCCAAAATTAAATGACAATTGGCTATTTTGTCTTCCCAATTATAGCCATATAACCTTTGCACCTCAAAATATATCCTGGCCATAATAAAGACGGCTTGCCTGACCTAGCTTTCGTCACCAGCAAAACCCATGGATGATTCATAATATTTATTGACACCTTTGGAGGGGGAGATAAATAAGGAGTTTGGGGTTAACATATACACATTACTATATACAAAATAAACAACAAGGACCTACTGTATAGCACAAGGAACTATAGTCAATATCTTATAATAACCTATAATGGAAAAGAATCTGAAACAATCACTTTGCTGTACACCTGAAACTAACACAACAGTATAAATTGACTATACTTCAATTTTTTAAAATGGTTTAAAAAAAAGAAGTAAAGGGCTTCCCTGGTGGCGCAGTGGTTGAGAGTCCGCCTGCTGATGCAGGGGACGCGGGTTCGTGCCCTGGTCTGGGAGGATCCCACATGCCGCGGAGCGGCTGGGCCCGTGAGCCGTGGCCGCTGAGCCTGGGCGTCCGGAGCCTGTGCTCCGCAACGGGAGAGGCCCCAGCAGTGAGAGGCCCGCGTACCGCAAAAAAAAAAAAAACCAAAAAAAAAAAAAAAAAAAAAAGAAGTAAAATTTATTGACAACTTTAAACACTATATGCTTTCAGAATTTCAGTCTGTGAAAATATGAACCCTCCTAGAAGCTCCTGCAACATGATTCTCAAACAAAATGTTTTTGAATAAAACCTTAAATGCACAAAAATACAATGGCAAAAGAGAATCTGAAGTTTGCCTTTAAGCCTCCACTGCAAAATTTTTAAGGGCAAAGTTACTGAAGACATTAGAAACATCTATTTATTTAAAAATCTAGCAGGTAATTCTCTAAAGTAGGCTCACCAAGGACTTCCATCAACACTGTAATAGCCCTATTATTTTATATACCAACTAAGTAATAAAACTATGTATTTTTAATTTAACAACACAAGTCAAGAATGCATACTCAAATTTCTCTTTTGTTCCATCCTCCTTCATCCTACTTCTATAAAGAATTAAATACTAGCATTTCATTACAAAAGCTATTGTGCCAGTGTTATCTGTGGAAAAATGCTTAACCTTGCCCTGAGAGTATTTCACAGTGTACATTATCATTTAATAACATGCTGCCTAAAATTGTTTTAAATAATACATTCTCAATTAACAAAATCTCAAAGTCAGACTGAGATTACAGGATACTGACTAACATCTTCAAGGATAAGAACTATAAGCTTCATCTTTGAAATATATTTTTAATCCCAGGTATGGCTTTTGCTTAATACTTTTCCTTTGGAGAATATTTTAACTAGAAAGGACTAAGAAAAGAGCAACATCAACACTGAAAAGGCTTAAAAATACATATATTAATTGGTTTAAAAAATTACTCTAAGTACTCCCATTTCGATAGCTATTTTTACTTATACTATCTTAACTCACCTTGACAAGAAACTTATCTATGCTTTTTTATTTAAAAGAAGTGATTACCAAATAAGAAGACACAGTATTTACATACCATGAAATTCTGCTGTAGAGGAGACCAGGAATACATTATGGGTACTGAAGCAACTGCATTCAGAGTCTTTAACGGGATGACTTGGGTTGGAAAATCCAAGTCACTGGTCACCGAACACTGGAACAGAAAAAATAAAATTGACTCGTAAGAATAAAAGGACAACCTGAAGCTGTAGGCATATTATAAAGAGATGCTGCCTACTTACAGCATTTTGAAAAAGAAATTTCTTTACTGAGACGGTAAGTTCATAAAAACCAAAAAGGATTCTCCCCTCTCTTATACTTAGTGATAGAAAAAGCTTCAGATTTTGCAAATTTTCAAAACCTTCCAACCCTTTCCATACTTACCAGTATCAATAAGAATCAAATATTATATTTAGTTTGGCCTCAGATTAACTGCTCCTTGCTTTCACTATAAATTTTCTACCTCACTGCTTAATTTCATTTATATCTCATCCACATGGAATAATAATTTTATATATATATATATATATATATATATATACACCAAATATGCCACTTAAGTCTTACTTAATAAGAATATAGAAACTTGTTAGGTTAACCTTTCTTACCTTTACCTTCCCTTTTTAAAAACCCAAGTGTCATTTGCTGATATTACCAGATGATACACAAATATTAAAGGTAACAGACCTGAATCTCAATCACAACGAAATGGATTCAAATCAATTCTGCAGAAGTGTAATCTCTAAATTATTAACAATAATAGCTAATGTTATTAAGCACTTTCTATGTGCTAGGCACTATTTTAAACACTTACATGTCTTATATTTAGTCCTCATTACAGCGCTGTATGATGGGGACTATTCTTAGCGCTCATTTTACAGGTGAGAAAACTAAGATAGAGAAAGGATACGTAACTGGCCCAAAGTCATACACTGTTAGGGCTAGAATTTAAACCCAGAAAGTCTGACTCTGGAGCCCCTGCTCTTACCCACTACACATATTTTCACGATACCACATTTCTAGACATTTCTAATACCGGTGAAGTAAATATATTTCCCTCAAATACCATATTTCATCCAATCTACGATGACATCAATTTCAAAGCACACCATTATCTTCTGTATCATTACGAAAATAATGTTGCCAATTAAACTATAACACAATGCTTTCTTATCATAGTGATTCTAAGATGCATGCCAGTTTCAATGTTAAAATGTTAAAAAGTTAGCATCTTTGACTTGATGAAATACGGTAAAGATCTGCGCCCAAATACCACAGCACTTTCCATCCTGTCTAGGAATCCAGCTTTTCTTAAAAGAGTACCATTACCCAATTATCAGGTCTCCAGAGCCTTCTCAAAAATACCCTGGACATATAATCCATGAAAATAGAGCAAAAAGAAGTAGAATTGAAGTAGTAAAATGAAACCAAAAAAGTCATGTCTATACAACACACATAATTATTAAATGTTTCATTTTTATTTAAGAGGACTTAAAAATCGCGGGTCTAGATTTGGTGAAATCAGAGTGGAAGTCTTTGGCATCCAGGCCCACCTGGCCCTCAGCATTTCCTCAGGCCAGGGGGATAATCTTCCAATAGTCACAGTCACCGCAGCACAAAAATAGTTCCTTCCTCAGTGGAAGTGAAGGTTTAAAGATAGAGTAGTTAGGAAGAACTGTGACAGTGATTAATCCATTAATTTGCTTTCCAAAAGGGCAAAGATTAAAGATAATACTAGAAAGCTCATAGCTCAAGTAAATAAGAAGGTGTGAACAGTTTACTAAAACTCCAGAACCCGCAATCTTTCCCTGTTTCCTTCTTTGGCCTCTGATGCAATTCCTCATCCATCCGTCCAATAATAACAGCAGTTAACATTTATTGAGCACGTACTATGTTGCAGGCACTGTGCTAAGTGCTTTATATACATTTTTTTAACCACTTCTCATCTTAGCCTTTGTCATCACGATTTCGCAAAATGAGGAGGAGACTGAGGTTCAGAGAGGTTAAATAACTTGCCTAGTCAGAAAGGTAGTAAATTACCAAGCCAGGATGGAAGCCTAAGTCTGATTCCAACACCCACAAGCTTCATGCCTATGCTCTAGTTCTCACCCTGAGATGCCCGTGCAGTGGGTGCTGTGCAAGAGAGACACCCAACTGTGTCACAGGGCATCTCCTCCCCCAGCATCTGCCTCTTGTCCTATTCCTACCATGTCTTCATTCCTTCCTCTTAAGTTACTTAACCAGGTCGCTCTGGGGCAAGGAGTGGTTATAACTACGGAATAAAGTGCTATACACTACCCAGTGATTTTAAATACAAAATAATTTCATTTCTTGCAAAACAATTAAATTGGAGTTTTTGATTTTTGTTTTACACATGGTGGAGGTAAATTAATTCTGTGATTTTAATTCTGAAGACTGGCCCCCTTTAAAGCCTGGGGGACGAGGGGGAGCGGCTGCTTCTCCAACTCTGATTTATTCACCTGCTTTAATATCTAAATCCAAGGTCACACTTAAGGGAGGACTGCTGAATATCCTATTCAACTACCAGACAGGAGGAACGCTGGCTCTGCTCCACCTGTTTGCTCTAGTGACAGAGAAAATGCTCTGAGTCTACTGAACGAGGTCAGCTGACTTTTCCGTTAACAGAAAGAACTTAAGAGAAGCACAGAAAAAAATAAGACAGCAAAGGCTGCAGCGCTAAGTACTCTCTCCAACCCCACACCTGCCATACCCCCATGACCCATCACCTCAATTCTGAGTCATAAAAGTGTCACCAAGGGGCTTGGAAATAAGCTCTCACAGCGGCTGTGGCAGAGTGTGGTTTTACCTCTGTCTCGCAACAATACTCAGCACAGTGTCTCAAAAAAGAGTAGGCACTCAAAAAATGTTTCTGGAATGAACCGACTGCATTTGCTGATTTTTCCCTAATGGAGACTTCGACTTCAATTTCTTTTTAAAACTAAGAGAACACCTATTTAGCAAATTGAAGGTCTATACCCACCTCATTATCTATGTAGTATCTCTAGAAACCTACCCCATTCTTTAACTATTAACCTTAACTAATAACCATATCCCTTTCATTTATGAAATAATATTCAAATGCAAAAGCATTTGTTGGTAAAACAAGTTTGGGAATTCTTATTTATTGACTTACAGGAAAATTACTCAAAAATCCCAGTTACTTACCAGTAACTTTTTTTCTTTGAAAATGTATCATCCTTGACACTTTATATTATTGTCTCATATCACTCAGAGCACTGAATAGGATTTTGACCTCATGGGTCTCCACAGCATTTTACCTGATCAGAGTCATATGTCTTGGACTCAGGAACTCACTAGGAGACCAATATCAACAAATTAAATTCTCTAATTCTAGTTCCAACTTGAGGTTCACACAAGGAAGTTGTTATAGGTAATCCATCATTGATGGTAAAGAAAGAAAACAACTATATTAGTTACCAAGGATGCTACATTTTCAGAGAAACACAGCTTACTGGTAAGTAACCAGGTTCCTCTGAGGATGGATAGACTTACATCAACCAGCTGGTACAATAGGCGACTGTGTGGCTGGACCACTGGGAGCTGGAGAGGGAAGTCAAGCCAAAAATAGTAGTTGTAGGAGTACACAACCAAACTGAGACTCTTGGCAGAAGGCTGGTTCCAAGTAAAAACTGTGTTATGGAAAATCGTAGAGGGAAGAGCAGGTGAATGGCCTGCAGGGAAGGGAAAGAAATTAACACACCCTACTATGTGCCAAGCACTGTGCTAGAGACTTTACCAAAGTTAACTTCTTTAAAATTCACCACTACCCTAGGAGGTAGGTATGACTCCCCATCTTACAGTGGGACATCCCATAGGGCAACAGTCATAGCCATCCGGTCTCTCAACAATCTTTAACATTAGAAGGGTTAAGTCCAACTTCCATATAGTAGGGGGAAAAAATACACTCAGTTAGCCAAGTTAAAAATATTCTTGGATCCTGGTTGGTCCATTTAATTCAAGCCAGAGACACAATGAACTGGTGATGTTGTCTAATATCCTTTAGCTTTTCCGAGTAAAAACAATAAGGAACTGTCTCACATCTAAGGTGTATGAAAGAAAGCATTAGCTGCCACCCAACTCTAGGGAAAAGCTGAGGATGATTTCTGAAACTACCCATATTCTTCAAGATTTGAGTAGAGAAAAGATGACACACCAAGTTTTAAATTAGCTAGACCTTCTGGTGAAAATGATAGTGTACATAACTTAATTTCAGACTGCTTTTATGTGAAGTAAGTACTGAAGAAAAAACTGGAATGAGGTAAGTATCAGGTCTGGGTCAAGAAAAGCTCATAGTAGAAGTGAGTTCCTAACAAGGTTTACAAGGATGATTAGGAGAAGGGTGGTTAAAGGAGATGGTCAGAAATAAAACATCCTGATCAGATCTTGACACAGACACATTTAATTAAAGCAGCTAATCAAGAGCGCTGGAGCTAAGGAATACAAGAGTGGTTCATGCCAGACTGTAAATTATTTCCATTTCTGCTGCTGGATATATATGTTGCAGAGCCGTCCGGACTGGGGGGAACCTCCACCAGCAACACGAGGCTCCTGCCCTGAGCTCACTTAAGAACAACAGAAAGATGCCACCCTATAAGCATCAGTCTGGCACTTCTTCTGGGGCGGGGGGGGGCGGGGGGGGGTGCATATA
Source organism: Physeter macrocephalus (assembly GCF_002837175.3). Taxonomy (NCBI): domain Eukaryota; kingdom Metazoa; phylum Chordata; class Mammalia; order Artiodactyla; family Physeteridae; genus Physeter; species Physeter macrocephalus. Next base: position 7,327,601 of record NC_041218.1, on the reverse strand, counting down.
CAGCATTTCACACAGAACAGGTAACATATGAAGGTGAAGTACAATTTCAGGAAGTTTGGACCCGTAACGCTCTTCCCTGCATCCTAGCTTCAGAAGCCTGAGCCCGAGTAAAGAGGTCATAAACCTATAAACCTAGTTAATAGAGTAACTATTAAAAACCCAATGCAGTCTGGGTCTGAAGGGGGCTGTTAGGGCAAATCATCTCCTCATAATCTGAAGTTTTGCTAAAATACCGGAAATCAGAAACAGAACAACAGTCACAGGACATAAGTTGGTAAAACTACAAAAACACCCAACACAGCATGTAAAGCACGTAACCAGAGCCACGTTTGTCCATGACATGCAAACTCAAGAACCTAATGCAATAATAGTCCTGCGAATGGCAAATAAGACCATTTCTATCATTGAAAAAAAATGAAAGTAAACAAAAACTAAGAAGCAGAACAAAGAATAAAGTCATGGTTTCCATCAGCTGTGGAAGCACAGCCGTTGTGAAGCCTCGCTCCCGTGAGTGGACGTGGGGCTGAACGCCACAGAGCAGCAGAGCCATTGGCTAAGGTAAAAAGGCAGGACGGCCACCGGACCGTAGTCTCAGAAGCGTGAAGCCCTTGCTCAGGTGCTTAAACCTGCTCCGTGACCACCAATCAGACAGGCCAATTCTGCTGATCTTTGCAAAACAGATTTATAACCGCTCCCCAATTGCTCACGGATTGATCAGTTAGTGAATCGTGCTGAAACAACAAAGCCAAATAGAAAAAAAATTGAAAACGAAATTCCCCACTCACTCTTTACACCAAAGGAAATTCCGAATAGGTTAAATGATGTTAAAATATAAAAATGAAAACTAGAAGGAAAGATGGATAATTTATAATCTTGAAGTGGAGAAAGGTTTTGTAAGCCTTAAAGAAACACAGAAATCAAAAGAAGAAATTCTAATTTGACTACATAAACATTTACAACTTCTGTATAACCAAAACATACCAGAAATAACATGAAAATGGGGGCGGGGGAATCTGCAGAACAGATGATTAAAAACTAGTATTTATAATATACAAAAAGTCCTTAAAAATCATAAGAAAAAGTCCAACCCAATTTCAAAAGACCCAAGACCATAACAGCCAACTCATAAAAGAAATATAAACAAACAATAGGTACTTAAAATTAACTTCACTGGTTAACGAAAGGAGAGCAAATTACAATAATGTTTTACCTATCACACTGACAAAGATTAACATTTTATGTTGCGAATATAGATAAACAGACACCACTATAAACAGTTGGTGAGAGTGTAAATGTAAAACTTTTGGGGGGCAATCTGGTAACAGCTATTAAAAATTTAAATATGCATATCCTCTTGACCTAGTAATCCTGTTTCTAGAAACTTTTCCTACAAAATTACTCAAAAGATGCAAAGATGTGTATGAAGGATATGCACTGAAATGCTAACTGCAAAGGGAAAAAATAAAAACCTAAATGTTCATCAATTATGAATAGGGCAATTAATTATGGTAAATCCACAGGACCAAGCACTGTGCATTGCTGAAGATACTGAAGACCTGGACAGATGTAAAGCGATGGCCCCAAAAGGCAGGCATGTTTTATCTGGGAATAACTTTTAAAAATAAAATATATATTATCATTATAATTAACATGTTATAGAAAAAAAAATCTGAGAGGATAAAAGTCACAGGGCTTGGACGACAGGGCCTTTTGCTCCTGTTTCATATATTTCTGTTTTATTTGAATTTTTACAGTTAATATTTTACAATGACCTTTTAATTGAAGAAAAAGATACAAAACAAAAGTTTCATTAACCCAACAGATATTCACATTAGCTATTATTAAAAGTGCCTCATCGGTTGCCAAGGTAGCTCATGAAATCTGCCCAACCCTCTCAAAATGGTACTCAAATAATATTCTTTTACAAAATCTAGTAAGAGAAGATAAAACAGAATCCTAAGCAGTGGATTTAAGTCAATCCAAATTATCAAGCTAAATTGTGATCGTAGTTCTAGGTCTAATAAAATTTTCTTATTTCTTCAGAGCAATGAACAATTTTTAACATTGCAGGCTAGATAAGCATTTCTTTGGGTTTTGGTTCATTCTGTTTGTTTTCAAAACAGCTGTCAAAATTTGGTTTTGCATTTTGAGGACAGACTTGATCTTTGTAATGGTCAATTTAACAATAAATTTTAAAACACAAACTGTATACACAGTGTTCTTGGAGAAAAACAGCAAATTAAACACAACTTCTGGTTTATTTAGTAGCACAAAATAAACATTTGACATTTTTGAAAAGTTCAGTTTTTAAACTTAAGATATATAATCTTAAATTTAAAATATGAACTCAAACATCATAAGTGTATGATATATCTTTAATATATGATAATAATATATAAACTCAAACAACAGAAGTGATCTTTCTTTACTTTAAATGGCCTTTTTGGAAAAGCATAAAATGCTTGTATTAGCTTCCTTTCAAAAGCAAAGGAACACCTCCTTATGGTCATTTAAGTAATATTCCATCTATTTCAGCCGAAAGAAAGCCAGAAAGGAAGCAGAGGCTGCCGTGATTTGAAAAAGTGACACGCGCAGGAAGGACTGGCAGGGTCAACACAAGATTCAACCGACAAGTGGTTGAGAGAGACAAAGAGCGGCAGAAAGCAACTAAGAAACCAGTTTCCTGAGGAACCAAGAAAGGATGGATATGTTCAGACTGAGAGTAAAGACACACCCTTGGGAGAACCACTCATCTATGTCTAAGACATGAGAAAAATGACCCAGCTCCCTGCCACATCTGCTCAAATGCTGTGCAGGACGCATTGGTCCTATAATCCTGAAGTTCACAAAGGAAAGAAAGCATGTTACTGTGTTGAAAGTTGGGAATATATTTAAGTAAAGAGCACTACACATTGGGTACACCAGCATGTTATTTTTTCTTTGTGTATAGTAACTAAATTTCTATTTACAATTAACTGAGGAAAGTGCATTACCACGTCAATAAATAATGCAATCAAGTGTTTACAGGTAAACAAGACAATGTTTTTCTTCTCCTTCAACAAAAATAAGCCCAAATTGCAAACTTACGAAAGAACTTACCCATTCTGCGTCATGAAAGAAGCCTCCCCACCGGCCCCCGAAAAAAATTCATTGGCAAATATCAAATGATAGATGATGAACTTAAAATTTTAAGACATCAATAGGAAGAGCAAACCTGTACGTACTGAAAAGTCCAAAAGACTTTTAATTCTTCATGAATATGAGGACTGGGAGGTCCTTCTGATGCTGCTTGTTGTATGCTAAACATTCTGAAGGAGCCCCACTTTTCTTACTCTTTTCATTAGTAAACAAGACACAGAATTCTTACAAGAACATTACATTCTCCTGGGAATCTAAAAATGCATATTGGCAGGATATTTTTAAATTACTAAACCAATCACACCATTTGCCCAGAAGACAGACATCATTTGAGCAAGCCTCCCTTTCACAGTCATAATACATACAAGTAATAAAAATCTTGATATGAAGAATCAATGAAAGGGAAAAGTGCCTTGTTGTTTTCAGCGAGAAATGGAAAATGTACAAAAAGAAATGCACTAGTAAGAACTGCAAGAGTAACTCCTAAACCAGCTTCTTCATCAAAACTGGAAAAACAGACACATTAAAGAACATGATTACCAATGTGCAGGCTTACAGAAGATAAAGTTCTTTACTGACTGATGAGACAAAGTAATGAATGTCACCTAGAAATAATTTTCTGACAAACAGCCACCTATTACGGCAATACGGCATACATCCCTTGGCCTGTATGTATCGTTTCATAACATTTTTAAGCTGAATGCTCCTTAAAAAGATAAACTGAAGAGCAAAGGAAATATATGCAACATATATTACAGTCATGGTCTTCAAGAAGTCAGAAGTATTTTTAAAAAGAGAAAATAGACACGTACTCTGTATTAAGATCCTATGGGCAACATGGCTTAGGTTCTGTAACTTCAACACCAAAAAATAAGTACCCACAAGTCTCCTAAAAGCATGCATTAAAGAAACAACAGACTAAAGATGTGGTCTCCAGGTCGACTGCAGGGCTCCTTGATCTCAAGTCAGAATCTACAGCAGTCACTTCATTAGATCAGAAAGTAAACTTGTCAGACTTTCTTTACTAAAATAACCTAGATAAAATTGGTCATTTAAAAACTGAGGTTATCCCCTTCTACAAGTACAGAAGGGAATAAAGTAAAAGACTTGAGTGAATGACTGAAAATTGTCATTGAATTGTCGTCATGCTCAAAGGATTTAAACTGAAGACAGCACTTATAAAGGATCAGCTTATAAAAATACGGACTTAATTAAAACAATGTTACAACAGCACTTCCAAATGTTGAAAGCCATGGACTTGCTAGGTGTTTGGGTCAACAGTGCAGTCCCAAATTCTGCCAAGCCTACAAGCCTATTACTAGGAAAGTCATTGCAAAACAGGCTAACTTATTTATCCTCCTGCTTCTGACCTAGTTGACTCCAAGTTTTAAAGCATATAAAAGAAACTGATATATTGCTGGAAATGCTCAAACTGAAGAAAAAATAACAGGGATATAGTCTCATCTTTTTAAAGTAAGGAGACTAGACAGAGATCATTAAAGTCCTTTCCAGTCCTAAAATTCTATTATTTATTGTGATAACACCAAAAAGCTTATCACAAACTGTATAAACCTTCAGCTTCCAAAAGTCAGTGATGATGCTTTTAAAGGGGCTGGGGGCTAGGAGGAGTAAAAGACGAATCACTTCAAGCAGAATCAGTAATTAAGAGTGGCTCAAAAACAAACGTGCTTTGACCAGAGTTCCATGCAACAAAACCTGAATTCCTGAGGCTAGGGGTTACTTTCCTCCTTTTCCCCTCCTGTTTTGTGAAAATGTTTTTTCTCAACCTGCATGGGGTACTAAGTTTAGAAAAACACTTGTTTCATTAAAATGCTAATCTCTTCTTAAAATTTCTCTCATGAACTCAATAAAAAGTTAGGTATCTTTACATTCAATGACTTTTATCTCCACTTGACACAATTAAAAGCAAAATTCAATTAGTAAATACTCATTTGAATAAACTGTACTCTTAAATTTAACACCAAAAATGGTATCATGAGCAATTCCGGTTGTACATAAATAATGAACTTTAATAATTTCTTAATGTGTCTGAGCAAAGTGTACTCTTCCAGGCCCACATCAGATCATTAGAGCAAGGAAACTGACTTTAATTCTTCTAAGGCTCAGTTTCCTCACCTGGGAATAAAAAAGTGGTAATACAACCATCACGAAGACAAAATGAGGTAGAGTAGTACCTAGTGCAGTGCCAGAAATCATTACTGATGTTAACTTTTATTATAAATGTAGGTTGGGCTTTCAACAGTATTTTGAGATTTGTAATGGGTGGCAAAATTAAGTATTCCATGTGTTCCTACTTTATTTTTCCAAATTTCTAAAATGTATCCCTCTGGAGAGAAAAAGACAAGGTTTCTTTTTCCTTCACTTCAAAATTTCCAAAAGGTCACTTTCAAAAGAATTAGAGGCTCCATCCTGATCCCTTTTGAGAACATTGTGACTGGCATAGAAAAGAATCCCTTTCACCCTTAGTATATTATTTAGTCATTTACCTCTAAATGTGTAGGTCCTGACCTGTTGCAGATGACTGGAAGGTGTTAATAACATATAATACATATTTATACAACTGCAAGTCAGAGCTTAAAGAGCTGTCAACTGACAAAATGCATAAATAACAAAGAATCATCCCAAGCCATATGTGTCACCATCAAGACCACCACACCATCACTGAAATCACCACTAGGACCATGTCTGTAACACAGACTGAGCTACTATAATAGCACTGACCAGTCTCTGAAGCCAGTGCGTCACACAATCTCAACTGGTCTCATAAGACAGCAAATTGATTATTACAATATTGTATAAAAAATGACTGCTCATTGAAAACATTACTTTAGAACAAATTCCATTGTTTAGAAGCCTTCCATGTTTAGACACCCAGGTCAACAATCATCTACTACATGGTATAATCTAAATTTCAAATCACTTTCTTCCCTCTTTTTGCTTCCATGCCCATTCAAATAGCATTCCATACCATATGCCATGTCTTCCTGCATAAAACAGGTACTTAAACAGAAATGCTTTAACCAAAATCCTACTGATTGGTTCTATACTGTGTAAGTTTCTGCCATTTTCTTTTCATCTTGCTGCCACTATGATTTAATGTGTTATCTCATTATAAAATCTACCATAGAGTTATTGCCTTCCTTTGAAAACAGTAATTTTTTTGGAGTGATTAAGATCTACCTCATTCGTTCAAAAAAATTCTATTAAAAAAGGAAATTCTGACCTCTCAACCCCAAATTTAAAAATTCTTATAGAGAGAGCCTTAGAATTTGGACAAAATGTATAAGAAGCTTGTTTACTCCAAGTATGGATGAAAAAGAACCATTTCTTAGAGCATGGCTAATTCATATGAAGGGGGAGGAAAAAAGACAACTGTGCATCAGAAAGCCTTGCTCTAACTTGTGATCTGATGAGGACATTCGAGAGTATTTAAAGTTCTTTTTTAATGAACAGTCTTATAAAAATCTAGGAATCAGCTGCACATTAAAGAGAAATAACAATAAAACAAGGGACATCCGAGGTCAATGGCCTCCTCTCGATAACCAACCAACATTCCAAAAGCAAAAACCAAAATGCACTGATAACTCATACAGCGCGTGAGTTCACCAACCTCCCTGGTCCCGCGCAATGAGCTCACAGAAGTCAGGATGTGCACAGGCTGGATCCTTCGCTGTTTCCATTCTTGGTTTAAGATTTCTGTTCTTTCCAAAATTTTCTGACGATTGGAACTAAACATACTCTTTAAAAAAAATGAAGGAGAGGAGAAAAGAAATTGTTCATTGTTAGAAAATTTGTAACATCTCTAATGAAGGTTAAAATTGAGTGATTCCTCAAAAGTATCAGGGACATTCCTTCAAAAGCATATGGATTTTACACTAAACTGTGGTTTCCCACGTTCCAATAATACAAAAACACCACATCTATTATTTTACTGAGAGTAGAAGGGGAAGAGGAAATTATTTCCATCCTTTCTCTGTTAACTTTGTATATATCTATATTTTTTTTTAAATCACAATGACTTTACGAACACAGTACCATGAAACACATTCCTTTATATTTGGGTCCTGGGTCTCCACATACAGTACAAAGCTACACTGAAAAGATGGTGATTTCCAAGTAGACTGAATAACCATTAGATTAAAATCTTTCCACTTCACTAATGTGCATGGTACGATTTTTATGTTAATTAAGACAGACCAAGGACCTTAACTTCCAAGTTTTCATTTATCTTACAGTAAATAAGACCATTTACCCTTTCAAATTAAAACTTATCTTTAGGGGGTAAACCATCCTTAACTGTACCCGCATTTTCACAGAAGACGGAGGATACCTTGACTTCGTCAGCTCGCCTGAACCTCTTGAGCTGCCGCAGGCGCATGTACTCTGACTTTACACGCTTCCGCCAACACACTGGTCCCTTCTCAGATTTCTTCCCAGTCTGGCCCATGATTATTCTAAAAGCAATGGTTTCATATTAAAATCACTAATCTAACCAGCCTGAATATGACCACTTGTGTTTTAATCCCCAGCAAACTAACAATCAACAAAAGAAATGACACATAATTAATTACGCTGTTGATATTTGCAAGAAGGGTCCTCATTTGTTCTGCATGGTGAAGTCCTTAAAAGCATATCATTCCAAGTATAAATTTTTATTTAATACAACTTTTAAAAGACATTTTTATTTACAAAGATACTCCACTCCTAAACTGCAGTCATCCTACAGAAATGTGACCCATTACAGGAGTTAAGTATATACAGTAACGAGCTGTGAGATCCACACTTGTGGAGTGAAAAAAAATGTAGACACATATTCTAAGTTTTTCATCATTAAATTAGTTGCTACAGGCATAAATGAATGACTGAAAAAGATAAATCTGAAAAAGAAGTAAAATCTACATACAGCACCAAAGGTAGAAAATACAGAGTACAATATGTGATAACTGTACAAATTAAAGGATCCCCTGCACGCACATTCAACCATGCTTCTCACCTCCAACACTGTGATGAAAGTCTGTGTTTCTGCCTTGTGCCACCTTTCCTCCCCTGGAGGCTCCTCTGCTAGCCAGAGGAGAAGGAAGGCAGGGACCCCTCCCACCCCATCTGTGGCTGCAGAGGCTCTGGAAGCCGGTTATGTGCAGCGTGGGCTCGGCCTGTAGTCCACCGGGTGTCCAATTCACACCACAGAGTCTAAACGAGTGTCTTCTTCCAGAACATTTGTTCATCAAAGTGTTAAAATTGTACCTGTATCTTCAAAAGATTAGAAGGACATTCCTCTATCGGATGGTGCAAAGGTGCCACATTAGGGGTTTGTGCTTTAATTTATCTGAGCGCAGTGGAAAGTCAGAGTGTTTTAAGTAAAGGGGCAGGGGAAGATTTACACTCTGGAAAGCCCAGCTGACTGCAGTGCGGCGGCAGGAGGGGCTGGAAGAGAGTAAAAGGCAAAGGTGAGGCCAGGTGAGACTGGAAGGCGGGACTGTCCCTAGACAAGAGACAACGCAGCTTCTTCAACGACACCGGTGATGAGAGAAAGGAAACGATTTCAAGAGTCACTTGAGAGCAAACATGGCAAGGATTTCAATGTGGGGAAGATGGCTTTCTGGCTTGAATAACTGAGTAGGGTTTCATGTACCTGCTTACATACAGCCCTCGGGCACAGAGAAAATTGCCTAAGGAGAGGAATTAGAGAAAGAAAAGGAACCCAGAGGTCAGTGGTAACTCTCTGTAGGAATATTCCACCACCAAACCACGAAAGAGAACACAAATGGTGGCTTATTCAAGCTGAGAGAGGGGCAAAGAAAGCACGTAATTAATGAATAGTAAGAATCAGGCAATGAATATACAAAGATGCATGAAACGCAGAACTTGCCCTTGCGGCGCTCATAACCGACCTAGGAAGGCCTAAAAGAACGGACTTTATAATGTGAGATAAATATGCCAAAGTACTGGGGCTGAGGGTGAGGGACACAAGTAAGGAGCTGCAGAAGGATGGCAGCAAAGTGACCACTCAACCTTAAAAGTTGAGTCGGGTTTCAAAAGGCAAAGAGAGAACGGAAGGGGCTCAGGTAAGAGCGGGAGCCAGCTGGGTTCGGGGCTGGAAGGGCGGAGAGGGGCCGCCAGCAGACCCTGCAAGCAAAGGTGGACCCCAAATTAGGTAAAGAGCCCAAATTACAAGAATTGAGGGAATGAGAAGAATGAAGAGATTTCAGAACTTAAGATAAAGACAGTTGAATGAGATCACAGAGATAGCACTGAGTCCCATAAAAGCTTCAAAGTGTGACCTTGCCTGGGGTGCTGAGTGGAACAAAGACGACAGTCCTCAGAGCTGAGAAGACTAAACCCCACAGCCCATCCCAGCTTGGCGGAAACACAGCAAGTGGGGAAGAAGTTAGGAAGACGGTGAGGCCGGGCCAAAAACACCAAAGTGAGGGAGAGGCTGGAGCTTTATTCTAAAAATGACGTTGTGGCAATTTTTTGCTTTCACATCTGCTGGTTCGTTAACAGATGAGCTCAGGTAATTCTATGCAAATTATGTTCAGACACTTAGTACTTCAAAGGCCTAGCTAGAAATGAGAGGAATCAGATCAAAAGGGATGATCTGTTGCATTCGCTCAGAAACTCATCACAACTAGTCCCATCTGCCGCTTCCACAAATGCTCGGTCCTGGGAGGCGGCACCACCACGCCTGATAAAAACCTGCACTGGGAACACGGCTTTCGTTTTCACTGATGTGCAGCACGGGTATCACTACAATGCATTTTTTTAAGGTGCATTTTTTACGTCGTGGTGAAGAGGTATCATTTCATTAGTTAGCACTTCATGTTTTCCACTGGAACCCTCCGTGTTTAACACGCTGTAATACCTTCTATGTGTTTCTACCATTACTAACAACACCTCTGGAAAAGTATGTCAGGACAAAACCAAAGCTGTTACACTAAACTAACAAGCTGCTCCATCAATGACAAAACACTTCAAAGCTGATTTGGAACTAACCTCTCCGTAAGAGGGCACGAAGGGATAAGTTTCCACGTTTATAAACTTCACAAAGCTCTTCCAAATAAAGAAGTAAGTGAAGGTTTTAAGCTACAGAATGATCTGGTAAATATACACAATAGAGAGGAAAAGAAAAAAGGACAGTGATTCATTTAGGGGAAACTATCAAAATATAAGAATCATGACCTCTGAATTAGGATAAGAAATGAAAGTGTACAGACTGTTCTTTAAAAGTATAGGGATAAACAGGCAGACCCATGAAAAAAATAACAAAATTTAAGGCACCATTAGAAGGATGTTTTACATAAAACAAACTGCCTCCGACTATCACAGCATTTACAACGTATTAAAATCACATTTGGGCTTCCCTGGTGGCGCAGTGGTTGAGAGTCCGCCTGCCGAGGCAGGGGACGCGGGTTCGTGCCCCGGTCCGGGAAGATCCCACATGCCCCGCAGAGGCTAGGCCCGTGAGCCATGGCCGCTAGCCTGTGCGTCCGGAGCCTGTGCTCCGCAACGGGAGAGGCCACAGCAGTGAGAGGCCCGCGTAACGCAAAAAAAATAAAATAAATAAAATAAAATAAAATCACATTTTCACATTCTCCACCCCACTTCACCCCCACTGGAAGTTCCTCAGTCTCAAGAACAATTTTTCTCCATTTGTAAAATCGCAGGCTGTGTGCCTGGCAAACAGATTTAAAAACAAACAAAAAGCAGGTCTATTAACATGCGCTGATCATGAGTCGCTGTGCCACAAGGTATGAAAGGAAGGGTGGCTGCCCTGCTGAGTGCGGGAAGGGAGGGGGAGTCACCCCTCCACCGAGAAACCTGGGAGGAGATGAGTCTCAGGGGCAGTCAGGACCCTGTGGTCCAGCCGCCTTACAAATCAAGAGATCCTGAGCACAAAACCTGGAGCCTCTGGGTCTTCCTTAGGGAAGCTGATCTTGCCTGAGAGACTTTATCCAAACAATCGGGATAACATCACCTACCCCACAGCTGGGTGCAAACACCAGACGCGGGCAGGCTCACCTACCTCTTAGGCCCGGCGTGCAGAGACTTCAAGCCTTCAAACGTGATCTCCCCCTGCTCCTTCCCCCCATGAAGGCAGACAAATCAGCTCTTCTGACTATTTCCCACTATATCACAGTCCAGTAAGTATTAAGATACAGCTTGCAATACTCGTACATTAGCAGAAAGAAACTTTTATTAAAATGACCTGCTACTAAATGGATGGGGATTCGTGAAAAATCCAACTTTTAAATTTCTCACTCAAAAGATTTGTTTAGTTTCATAGGTGAAATGACACGAGTATGATTTTTATCCAGGACAAAAACAGCTTCTCTTATTCAAAACAAATTATAGCTCAAGTCTACCTGTATACAGTGAAACCAAAACAACAGTTATGCTTTAATTCAAAAGACAAACCAGGTTATGGCGGGGAACCATCGAAACCTTAATACAATGTAGTAAAGCTTTACAGGATCACAAACATATAAATAAAATAAAGGAAAATTATACAGTCCAGAGTCTAATTTATGAATCAACCAAACTCAAATTGTTTTTGCCGCCCTGCATCAGTTCACCTTCTCTGGGAACTTTGCACCCACCCTTCTCTAAGGACTGCCACCTCCATGGGAGGGAGCCCGAGGCCTCAGCCCACAGCCCCCTGTAGTTACCAGTGGAGGGATGAATACGCAACCAGATGTGAAAGTCTCGGGAGGTTCCCTGCAAGGTCAAGAATGCTCACCCTTTCCACTTAGGTTTGAATCTGGAAACACGCTGCCTGAAGAATCGCTGGAAGCCAACTGCAACCACGAGAAGAGAGCCTGCAAAGAACAGTCAACAAGAGAAAAAGAAAAAACACCCAAAGCCAAGAAATGGACTCTAGTCCCATCCCTGAGCCCTGACCAGGCGTGCTTTGCCAAACCAACTCCACAACTGTTCAGTTATGTGAGCCAAGGAATTCCCTCTCTTTTGCTTAAACCAGTTTGGATTAGATTTTCCGCCACATGAGACACAGAAGGGGTCTGAGGTATCGTTTTAGTATTGAAATTACATACACAACGCCTGAGTGAACAGAAGACAGGTTCTCGAGCCCTATTTCCTCATGGTCAATAGCATCAGCTCCACTCCCACGTGGTGAGGAGCTCCGCCCCTGCCCTGGGTTTGGACGGCCCTGGTGACCCCAAGACACACCTCTCTACCTCCAGTGACTGGGCCACACAGCACAGGAATCAGCATTCTTCTCCATCAAGTCCAACTCTATAGTCTACTTGTGAGGGGTCTTTTCCGAAATAAGGTAACATTCCTGCCCCTCCTTACTCAGTTGCCAATAACTGAGGAATTAAAATTAAAAACGCCCTAGGCATTTTCAGTGCACTTTATGCCCCTCTTTAAAGGTTTTTCATTCCTAAAGGACTTGCCAAATCAAGGCACTCGCCATCTACTAGTCTTGCTGAGTTCTGCTTCTACTTGCCTGAAGAAAACTAAAAAATAAATTACACGTACGACTCCTCCTTCTCGACTAAGTCAATAGCATCAACTTTGACTCTAAACTGAAGACCAGACTAAGGAAGGTAAAATCCAAATTTAACAGCATTTAAGTAATAATGATCGCAATATTCCCGATGTCCCTCCCTAACTGAAATTGCCAATTTTGAAAAATCACCAATCTTCAATAGTGCTTTTGTATTTAAAATGCTTTGAGGGCAGCTGTTAGTCACATTTACCAATTTCATTTACTTTTTTAAGTTAAGATCCATCGCTTTAATAAACCCAAAAGGAAATTAATGGTAAATAAGATTCCGCGGGTAAGGCTAAGGGTTAGGGTTAGGAGAACTCAGAGAGACCTACAGATGTAACTCTTGGTAAGAGATAAAAATTAATAACCTAAGAGGAGTAGGTCTTACGCCTGAGGGGCTTTATGGAAAACGCCCCCATGCGGAGACTAGGAGTGAGGGGCCCAAGGAGGCAAGCGCACAGGGTGCTGCCTGCGTCCTCCATTCGGGATTCGCGAGGACAAGCAGACTCCACTGCATTCACCACCCTGAACCTTACAGCGACCCACTCCAGGCTGGCCATGCTCGGGCTCCGCAGGAAGAGCGCTCTGGCGATTAACAACGCCTGTTATGGACACACGGGGCAGAGAATGTGGGCAGCAGCACTCTCCACTCCAAACTAAGTCCCAACAATAAACCAACAAGACGGCATCTGGTCCTATTAAATCCTAAGTCCTATCCACAACCTAAACAAAGGCAAGAGCACAGCCTGCAAAGCCAGCCTCCCTGGGTTGGGCTCCAGTTCTCCCAGGACCAGCTGTGTGTGAACCTGGTCAGCTCCCAAACCTTTTTGTTCCTCCCTCTCCGCGTGCTGTGAGGAGCGTCCTCGTCCCAGAGTTGCCCTGAGAAGCCCACTTGTGTAAGGATGTAAGGCCGCAGGACAGCAGCTGTCAGAGCAGGTGCTACACCGTGTAGGCAGGCCCTGGCTACCATCACCCAGCAGCAGGTGAGGGAGATCAGGATACGATAGGCATATAAAAAAGTGAAGTCAGACAACAAATCAATGTAAAAAGTCATTTTCTTAAATGATAGACTGTATGCAAGTAAATAAAACCGAAACAGGATGTCAGGGGATCTCAGAAAGGAATACAGACCACACAATGAGTTGAGGTATATTAAAACCACATGAGATAAGCCCATGGAAACGGGTGGGGAGAAAAGGAGCCAAACTAGGAAACTTTGGAAATCTGTGTTTTGACTGGACAGAGGAAGGCTAAAGACAAAAAGAACTGTCCTCTAGTTAAGTTTTCTCACGGGTACCAGGGCCAAATAAGCAAGAGGTGGTGATGGACTAGAGTCAGAGACAGCAGCGTGAACTCTTCTATTTTCATACACACACGCGGACAGGCGCAGAGAGACTCGCGCGCATCCCTGGGTGAGCAGACACGTGTGGACTTCCAGGCACCGCCCACAGAGCCCAGGAGCAGGACCCCCAGCAGGACCCCCAGCAGAGCCCACATCTTCCTCTCCTGAATCCCACTACCCAGCACAAGGAAGCCGGGCTCTGGATTAACGGCCGGTTCATGGGCTGGGACCGGGAAAATAGGAGAAAAGCCTGTAGCAGGAAGTAAGGGAATGCTGAGAGAATGAAAGGACGGGAACCAAACTGAAGGCACTCCCAGGGGCCAAAGCTGGCGCAATTTGAGCAGCAAACTAAATCACAACGGTATTACAACCGAACTAATAAAATAAGTATCCATGAGTCTATGAGAGAAAGAAGTGATTAAATGAACAAGTAAATGGGGGCGGAGGGGCAAGTCTTTCTTACACGGAATTCCAAAATCCATGTGCACACTTCCCGAGCCCACGCACGGAGCTCTAGTCCCTTCCCAGGTGAGTCGCTTTCAAAGCAGAATCCAGGGAGGGGAAGGGGACGTCCCAGCAGAGAAACCAGTGACACCCCTGCCACGGTTAGATCACCCGCCACCTGCACCCCGACGTGCGCTGAGACCAGCACCGCACCCCAGTCGTATTCTTTCCCCAAGCCTCACAACCTCTCACTTCAGTCATCGCTCGAAAACATCACATCAACCCAAACTGAAGGACATTTCGACCAAACACCTGACCAATAAATAAGGTCATGAAAACAAGGAAAGACTGAGAAACTGTCGCAGATTGGAAGAGACTAAGGAGACACCTAAATGCGACCTGGTGTCCTGGACTGGATCCTGGAGCAGAAAAAGGACTAAACAGAAAAACTGGTAAAAATCCAAACAGTCTCCAGTTTAGTTGCAACAGTAACATAATAATATTGGTTTCTTAACTTTGACAAATGTACCATGGTCACAGAAATCTAAAATTATTCCAAAATAAAGTTTCTTTTTTAAAGAAGGGAATTAAGTTCTACAACAACCTAATGTAAAGACATTCATTTTTAAAATAGGCATCGACTTTTTAAAATGATAAACAGAACAGAAATATTGATATATTAAAAATTAAAATGCTATGTAAAATGTTAAATACGAAAAAACAAAAAATATACACAGATGGAATTTGAGGGGGAAATTCCCACATCTAATTCTACTATTTAAAAACTCAGACATGACTTGAACAATTTTAAAAGGGGGGAAAAGATCTCCATATGAGCTTATAAGATGGTGTTCACTTAAAAAGATAATACACTTAACAGGCTATATTAATAGAAATACAGACTCTGAACCAAGGAAAGTAATTGTGCCACTGACTATACATATACTGATCAAAGAAATCAAACAATTCTATACAATTCAGGTCCAGTTTAGTTGTGTTTCGGATGGACAGAGAAACATGTCTTCGCCCCAGCTGGAAGACAGCACTAAACACATAACCCAAGAGAAGAGCATCCGAGTTTGGGGTTTTAAAAGAGAAGTGTTAATATGCATTCACTCATTCATTCAATGAACATTTAACACATGGCTAGGTACTCTTACAGAAACGGAAGGCTCAGCAATAAATAAAACAGACAAAAATCTGTGACCTCATAGAACTTAAAGTCCACTCAGATGGAAACAATCAGAAACAAAGAAAAATGTTTAGTATGTAACATGGCGCTGAGGGCTATGGGAAAAAAAAAAACACAGGAAAGTAAGTTGAGGCAGGTCTGGTAAGGTTGGCAAACAAAGGCACCGGTGCTGAAGCGCTCAGCACCCAGTGCGTGCTGCAAAGCCAGTGGGATGCGGAGAGGTCACCAACTTGCATTTTGTTCCCACCAACCAGCAAACCCAGTAGTAAAATATGTAATAATATTTTCTAGTAAAGACTCCAAAAATAAATGATCCAATATCTATCCAATGCAAGCTTCAGTAACTCCAGAATGCTCCAGCGATCAACACAGCGTTACAGAATTTTCAACTGGCATTCAAGGATTGCTGGGTGTCACAGCGCAGGTTAACCACTAGGTCTAATTATCCTGAACAAATAAAGACTAAAAAAGTTAACAGCATTTTATAAAACACATATATGCAAACAGCCATTCTCTGTGTTAGTATTATTAAGCCAAATTAAAGAAACAGATTGACTATTCATGTTAACAAAATAGCACCATTAAATACATGTTGCTGATTTGATTGTCCGTGTTTAATCTGTAACTTTGCTTTGGTTTTACCGTAAGAAGTTTATATCTGTACATTTTTAGAAAGCATACAAATAAAATTAAAGTCAAGTCAACCTGGGGTTGCATTCAACATTCAAGTTTGAAAACTATATTAGAAACAACTGGAATACTGAAGTAATTCAGGAATAAAGTGATAAGAGTTCTGACTGGGTTGACAGTAGTGTGAATGGAGAAAAAAGATGGCAAGAGACATTCTAAAATTTAAAAACCAGATGCACTCAGGAGGAGAAAGAAGAACTGACCAAAAGAGGATAAGAAGCCCTAAATGAGCCACTGTGACCACTAAGAATTTGAACTTAGATCCCGATTGAGACATTAACTACTCACGTGGCAGTTACTAGCACAGACAAAGAGAGAGGGTAGAATGTTCAAAGAAAACACCAGACACCATTCTTAAGCATTTTGGTCTCAGGACCCCTTTAGTTTATATGGGGCGTATCTACTGAAATTTTGCATATTAGAAATTTTAAACTGAGAAAGTTTTAAAACATTAATTCATTTAAAAATAACAGCAAGCCTGTTACACGTTAATATAATAACACATTTTATTTTTTAAAAACTATTTTTCCTTTAAAATAATCAGTGAGGGACAGTTTTACATTTTTGCCAATTTCTTTAATATCTGTCTTAATAGAAGACAGCTGGATTCTCGTATCTGCTTCTGCATTCAATCTGTTCCAACATGTTGTTTTGGTTGAAGAACATAAAGAAAATCCTTTCCCAAACAGATACTGAACTAGAAAAGGGAAAAGTATCTGGATAGCCTTCTGAGGTAATGGTGAATCTCATGCTCTGATATTACTCCAAAACTGTTTTAAGAAAAGAGTGGCGAGTGCAGCTTGTAATTCAACCTCATAGGTGCTTTTCCTCAAGACAACCACTACCCCTCAGTAAGCAGTGGCGGTTTCTTAAAAGATTAGTTGCAATGTGGAACCTGAAATTGTATCAATAAACTTTTCGTACTCCGCTACATTAAAATTCATTGGTCTGTCTCCTCTGAATGCATCTTTAACCCATGCGTGACTTTATAATATCACTTCCTCAATATGAAAAACACTGACTGGTCCACCGAGTTATGCAGATTTTCCATAAGTTCAAATATTTCAAAAAAATCATACTTGTTAAATCACTGATGTCATCAAAGATGTGTTTAAGTATTTATTGGGAAAGTTGTCAACCTCACAGTGACAGATGCAAGTGTTCCAAAAATTCTAAATTTTGCTTGAAAACTCAAACATTATCACCGGCAACAAATAACGGTCAGTTGTTTTCCTTGAAGTGACAGGCTCACTTCGTTGAAAAATGGCTGCCAAATACCCAAGTGGGAATAATCACAGTTTGTCTGTCAACCCCTCTTTCAAGTGAAAATGGTTCCCCATGAAAAAAGCAGCTGGTGCAGCCTGAAACTCCATCCATAAGTGCAGCTCCCAAAGAAGGTCACACTCGGGCAGCAATCGAAGCCCTTTATGCACATTCCCATCCTGTGGCACAGAACACTAAGATGTGTGCACAGGATCAGAGTATACAAAAATTAACAACTTTTTTCACTTCATCGAGGACATTCTCAAAACTGGCTTTTTCTTTTTTACTCTCAGTGCTAAGGTGCCAACAGTCTTTACCTACCACTGCTTTTCCACCACTGGTGCAGATGTCAACACAGTAAAAAAGGCAAATAACATCTTAAAATTATTACAAAAATAATTTTAACCTCACGGACCCCCTGAGGCCCACAGAGCTCACTTGGAGAACAAGTGCCATCAGTATATCCAGACACCGTATGAATCAGAAATCACAATACCCCGCCTCTTCATTTGCCTAGCAGAGAGCCTGGAACTGGCATATATTCAAATTATATTTTCTAAAAGACAAGTCTGTAAGAATGAAAGCCTAGAAATCACCATTCTTGCAACTAAAAAAAAAAGCAAACAAAAATCTATGTGAAGAATATTTAATAAGGGATACTTTGCTATAACTGTCAACTGTAGAATCCAAAAGAAAGTCTGCCATACATCTGTGCCAAATTAAGAGACTAACATTAACAAAATTTCTTTTAAACAAATTGCTTGTTTTCATCCATCTGTCCTCCCCTTCATGCTCGTAAGAAGATAATCATCCCCAATCACGGTCACTCTTCTGACCCCCCTGCTTACCTAAAACAATCCCACCCTCCCAACCAACTCCCCATATATTCAAACTTCACCCTACACACATAAAAGAAACAAATATCTTGTTCCTTTTCACTTCCTAGCATGCCTCTATTTTTATTTAAAAAGGAGAATAAAGTGACAAAAATACACAAGCTCACTACTGTTGGACCCAAACAGTCCACCCAAATGACTTGCAAAAATTTAAGGAAAAGAAACTTCTGAAACTTCATTTTGAAGGATTTGGGAAAGCCAGGAATAGAGGTATTATCAACCAGTCAATATGAATTTATGAAACATTCTGAAAGTGCTAAATCCTGTGACAGACACAAGTTTGCAAGATACAACAGGCACCTTAGCGCCTAAACTTCAGTGGACACGACTACAGGTGAGAAAGCATTATAAACAGCAATTGTATTCAAGAAGTTTTTAGGAAACAGATGTGCCCCTGACTAGTGATAAGGGAAAATAAGGAGGAAGAAATACATATCACATTTGTAGTCCTGGTTTAAGTAGTGCTTAAAAGGCACAGTCGTGTTAAAAGGCACAGGAAACTTACAGTAATGTGGCAAATCTTAGTGAATGAGAGAAAACATTAACTGGATTGTTTCGGCAAAAATGAGTAGACTCTGCAGTAATGTATTTTCTACAAAAATAAGATCATTTTCCTTCCAGCAGAAGAATAAACTAAACTCCTAAGTTCAATAGTTCAATACAGAGTCTACAGACCAGCATTCCTGTGTTTACTTGAAAGTTCTATCCATTCACAGACCCGTCCTAGAAAAGAAATGGCATATAAATTTACACCAAGTGGAAAACTGAACTATCATAAAGGCTATAAAGAGTTTGCTTGGACAACAGATAAAACAGATTAACTAAATTGGCATCTAGAGGGTAAAGTTTTCTTTGAAAACTGTATGAAACCTATTTTATAAGCTAAATCCTCTCATTTTGTTGGGTACATACTCAGTTTACTGAGACACTGTTGGAGGGGAAATAGAACAAAGACTGATGTACCAGAAACTAAAACTATGATACACAACTCATTGTAATTCAAGGACGGGACATGGGATACATACTATTTCTTCAACACTCCTTTTGATATAGGCAAAAGAATGAAAAGGTGGTTAAGTCTGATGACAGCCTTTCTTCCTTATAGGAAGTCTATTTTAAATCTTATACCTCAAATAAGCCAACCTAGTACAAATTTAACAACATATTGATATACTGGCAAAATTTTAAGAGAAACCCACTTTAGGAAAATACAAGGGATCTACCCATCATTCCAAGCAACAAGTTACCTAAGTGAGCATAAATAGGTGACAGGAATCTGCTGTCCCCACAGCCTGCTCTGCACATCCTTGACACTATTTAGCCGCGCAGAATGATTCCAGTGCTCGGCGCTTTCCATATAGCGTTGGCCCCTAAGTGCAAACAAACAACTCTGTGCTCAACAGAAGAACAGTGATCTGTTCCCATACTAGAGGAAAGATGGGCTGCTTTTGGACCTAAAGAGAAGGTATTTATGATATGGAATCTTCCTAGAAACTCTCCATGGGCAATTCTGCCAACATACTATTGTTGCCTGAGACACTGACCTTGTATCTTAACCTCCACACAAAACACAATTCCCTCTATATTCTGAAGATAGAATCATAAAAAGGACTTGGTAGTTCAAACTACTAATCCCAAAGTATTTACAGAACCTCTCAGAATTTCCAGGCATCCTACAACCAAGTAACCCTTACCTGGTAGTTTCAGCACTGGAGTTCGGCGAGTTTGGTGTACACCACAAGGGGGTAAAAATGTTTGCAAGTGCCATTTATTTAGCCCATGGACGACAGAACTCCTCAGAGACCCTTCAGAAACTCCTCAGGCTCACCTCCACTCTGAAAGTCATTCTCTTGCTGAAAATAGTAGTGGTTTTGGGCCAACATGGAAGTATAGGAGGTAGGGGCAGTGATGAGCTATAAGTCTTTTCAAGATTTTCCTATACTTCAGGTTCAGGACAAATATCAATATAAATACATTGCTGAGGTACTAGAAAATGTCCAACCCTTCAAGTACTATTTACAATCAATGATATTTTCAGTACTTGTTACCAAAGTATATTGTCTATTTTATTACTATAACATCACTTATCACAAATACTTAAGCCCTGAGAAAAAATATTTTTGAGTCTCCAAATAACTATGGAAATGCTATAAAGAATTCACCAACTACAGTGAAACCAGTTGTACAATCCTGCAGTTACCTCTCTGCAATTACCACACTAACACTAAGGTTTTTAGGCAGGAAAAAAAGACTTCAATCCCAGCACTTCCTATGGGAAAAGAAAAGGAGGGGCTAAAATGAGTGCCTAACATTTAGGAATTTTAGACTCTGGGCACAGAAAAGACATGACTTTTTGTTTGGTAATCTAGATTTAAAAGTTGTAATAGAATGTCTCTTTCTCAAGGGTAAGGAAGAGAGTATCTCACCCTTTATTTGGACAGCCCTAATGGGTGAAGACTGAGGCACCCAACAAACAGTTTGAAGAAATTTCTATTCTAGAAAACTGTATGGTACAGTAAGCCGTTTAGTTATATGCTGTTAGGGGATAACAAGTGACACCAGACAAATAGTAAAGAAAAACTATTTTATTTCTTTCACTACAAGAGTAAATTCTATAGGAAAAAGTGGGAAATAATAAGTATGAACTTGCCAGTGCAGATCTGTACAAAGAGTAATGCTATGATAGTTTTCATTTACGTTACACACAATATTCTCTGAATGGTACTTCATTTCTGACACTTCCCGGTCACCAAACATGTGGAGTTTTTCCCCTCACCAAGCAATTCTCTGCAACACCAGCTGGGTATCCTACAGTTCAACTCAAATCTGACACTATCTACCTGGAGATAGGTTTTCACTAATTAATTTGCTAGAGCTGCTCACAGAATTCAGGAAAACAGATTACCAGCTTATTAGAAAAGAATATAACTTAGGAACAGCCAGACGGACGAGGTGCATAGGGCCAGGCATGTGGGAAGGGGCACGGGGCTTCCATGCTCTCTGGGCCTGCCACTCTTCCTGAATCTCCATGTGTCCACCAACCCAGCAGCTACCTGAACTCTGTCCCTTTGAGTGTTTATGGAGGCTTCATTACACAGGCAAGGTTGGTTGATTAAATAATTGGCCACTGGTGACTAAACTCCATCTCTAGCCCCTCTCCCCTCCCCAGAGGTTGGATCGAGGGGTGGTGTCTGAAAGTTCCAACCCTCTAATCTCAAGGTTGGTCTCCAAGCAACCAGCCCCCATCCTTAGGTATTTTCCAGAAGTCACCTCTTAGCATAAACTCAGGTGTGGCTGAAAGGGGTTGGTTACAAATAGCAAAAAACACCCTTATCACTCCTAACCGCTTAGAAAATTCCAAGGGTTTTAGGAGCTCCGTGCCAGAAACAGGACAAAGACCAAATATAAACTTATTATAAATCACAATATCCCAATTTGATTGCTTAGAAAGCGAGTTTAGTCAGATATATCATAGTCCTAAAAGACTTTTAGGTGCTATTATGCCTATCGTGCAGAGGCAAAAAAGAGGAAAAAATAGGCTTATAATCAGCATTAGATGTTTTATGAATTGATGAATTGGTAAAGGAATTTGGGAGAAATGCATAGAACGCAATTAAATGCCAGCCAGGGAGCACGGCAATTACCTGCGATAGTAATGTGAACTCAAGTCCAGTATTTCTCAAACTCTCCAGAGAAATAGATCTAAGTGGCTAACAGAAGCCAAGCACCTAGCAAGCATCTCAGTATTCGAGCTAAGCAGGACCCTAGAAGCAGCAAAAGCCTATTCTCAAAGGGATCTTGGTCCTCCTGGTTGCATGAATTTAAGCAAGTTACTTACCTTCACCAAGTCCCTATTTCTTTATCTGTGAAACAGAGACACAGATATCCTCTTTGAAGGCACAAGGTAGATCCTCAATAACCACAAGTTGCTCAGTTTGTTCACCCCGGTCATTTAGCAGTAGAGATCCACAAAAGCTACTTGCCAAGGAAATACAACTAGTTTAATGGCAGAGCCTAGCCTAGAGTCTGTGTTCTTGCACAATATCCAGCTGCCAGTAGGAAGGCACCCTCTAAAATATCTTCTCCACAGCTAACTTGAGCTCTGTATTTCAGGCAGACAAATATTCTCTGAAGAGGCAAAATTACTTACGGGGCAAGTAGAACAATTCATCCTCTCCTTCCTTTAAGCCTGTTCAAGGAACATTTCTGCCATTTAAAAGTCCTTACTGATTACTCTAGAAGGGCATTTCCCAACCTTTTCTGACCAATAAATCCTCTGCATGGTAATTTATCTCATGGTACCCATTAGAGATTTAAAAAATAATTTTGCAAATTTTGCTTACACTATTAAATAATCTGAATATAGAAACATTTTAGATCAGAAATTTTATGAATAAGGATACTCACACCGTAGCTTATGTCTACCTAATAATACGATAGATCATTATACTGTTAAAAGATTTTGAAGTTCAAAAAAAAAGATTATGAAGTTCATCTTATAGAATCTTTTATAATATTCAAAGAACAGATAATTATTTTCTCATTTAGCAAATACTATACGGTTTTTTAAAATAATTAAAATGCATGACTTTCAACAAATTTCAAAAGTAAAATGTTTGGTTTACAGGCTGCATGTATATTAGGCAAAGGGCAAGTTCACAATAAATAGTAGTTAGTTCCATTATTTGTAAGCATACAGTAGGTATTCATGTACCTATGAATAGCATACAGTGAAATTTCACTATAGGCTATGGCATCAAAGACAAATAAAAGCTGCTTTAATGATGATTGGAATTCTTTCCCTGTTTAAAGAAAATCAACTAGTTTTCTTAAATTTGTGTGTTTTGCTTATATAAAGCACTTCTCAGATGGTCTTTAGTAACAAAAACCAAAGCACTAAAACGGATAAAAGAGTCATGACATTTTGTCTTTTTGACACTTTTTAAAAACTTACTAGAAACATCTTGACATGCTATGTACCATAGCATGCATTTAGCTCGCATAAATGCAACAGAGGGATAAAGATCATCCTGAGACAAATTTGCAGAATCATTATTTTATGTTCTCACTTTTTTCCATGATCAGAGTTTCTCAAGCTTTCTAACTTTAGTCAAAAGAGTATACTAGGGATATAAATTAAATTTGTATGAGAGTACCTGACAGCAGGTAGCAAAGCTCACTGGGTGATACACAGAACAGCCGAAAAACTCACCTGAGACAAACTCTTGAAGGCTCTGCTTTAAAGGGTTGGGGTGCTATTTAAATCACTATTTACTGAGCTGCTGCTGAAGAAGTGACCCTCAAGTTTTCAGGGCTCTGGTCCTAAATCAATTTCACAAAATTTTATTTCTATCTACTATGTACAGAACCCTTTATTTTTTTTTTAAAGGAAGGTACTTTTTAAAAATTTTATTTATTTATTTATTTTTATTTTTGCTGTGTTGGGTGTATGTTGCTGTGCACGGGCTTTCTCCAGTTGCGGTGAGCGAGAGCTACTCTTCGTTGCAGTGCGCGGGCTTCTCATGCAGTGGCTTCTCTTGTTGCAGAGCACGGGCTCTAGGTGCGCAGGCTTCAGTAGTTGTGGAACGCAGGCTCAGTAGTTGTGGCTCACGGGCTTAGTTACCCCGCGGCATGTGGGATCCTCCCGGACCACGGATCGAACCCGTGTTCCCTGCGTTGGCAGGCAGACTCTTAACCACTGCGCCACCAGGGAAGTCCCAGAACCCTTTTCTCCCCTGCGTTGGCAGGCAGGCTCTTAACCACTGCGCCACCAGGGAAGTCCCAGAACCCTTTTCTAACCTCTACCATGCAGATGAGTAAATTAGAGCTTAAAGTCAAGGGGAGAGGGAAAGAGAAAAACACAAGAGAACTGCTGGGTATTTCCCTCGAAGCAGGTGAGAAGCTGTCTAGTTTGGTTGGGAGAGGGGGATGGGGTGTTCTGAGCCAAAGAGGCAAAACAGCATCTTGAGATGCTAAAATGGTATGGAAGACACTGCAGAAAGAGGACAGAGCACAGACTCTCCATGTGAGGCTTCCTGGAGACAAGTAAGAAGACCAGTTGAGCTCAAAAGGGGAAAAGTATAAGAAAACTATCAGAGGTGAGACTAGCTGAAAGAGGTAGGGCTGTTCCACAGCCAGCCTGCAACACTAGCTTCAGGAGTTTCTCATGGAATCGACAGCCATGGAAGACTTGAGCTGGGCAAGGACGGGACCCCCTGCAGAGGTGTACAACACCCAGCAGAAGCCCAAATGCTTGTTTTTTTTTTCTCCTCCTTTATTTAACAGGGAAAAGGAGGTATTGTGTATTAGTTGTATAATGAAGAAAAACTAAAAATTATTATGGGAGTAAATTAGCTGTTGAGCAAAAGAACTGATACTCTTCAGAAATAAAACAGTACACAAATCAAGTATATATACTCTGAAAAGCCATCTGATTATATAGCAAAAAATTTACTTAACTATCAAAATAGGTAAACAAAGCCTGGTAATCTTATCATCACTTCTACATTACCAGAGTCTAAGATCAAAGTCACTTTTAATATCCCCATTTATCCTCTGAAGAAAAAAAATGTAAGAAAAATATTAACTCACTAATAAATGAAAAGGTGCAAATTACCCAAAATGAAAATTTAAAGAATTACTAAATATTATCACTTTCAAAACTAGTTATAGCTTAATTTTAAAATTCCTCATGCCACACACCTAATACCATCATTATAAATAATACCCTTTTAATGTCCATGTTTCTGCAAACACAAGACATTTTGTTATACCAAGAACTAAATGATTTGTGGATTAAGAATGAATTTGTTTTCACACAATTTAACTGAATTTAAACAATTACGCTTCTAGTACTATTACCTAACTTGATCTATATATTGTCAAAAACACACAAAATCAAAGTAGAAAATTAAGGAGAAAACATTTGCAACACATACATCTGACAGAGAATGTGTACCCAGAATACACAGAGACCTCTTACAACTCAATGAGGCAAACACCCGAATTTTTTAAATGGACAAAAGGCTTGACCGAAAAATGCATACAAATGGCCAATAAGCACGTGAAAAGATGTCCAACATCACTGATCACTTGGGAAATGCAAATTGAAACCACAATAAGTTACTCAGCACTCAGATGCCAGTGACTTAAATGACAGCAACACGGGACATGGGTGAAGACTCAGTGAAAATGTGGAGAAACCACAGCTCCCACACCGAAACAACTCAACCCTAACTCCACGCAAAACGGGACAATCGCTTGGGGAAATGGTCTGGCAGTTTCTCATAAAATTAAATCAATATTTACCACATGACCCCACAGTCCAACTACAAGGTATCTACCCAAGAGAAAGTAGCAGATATGTCCACCAAAGGCTTGCCCAAATGGTCACAGAGGCTTTACTAATAAGAGCCAAAACAGGACACAGACCCATCAACAGGTAAATGAAGAAAACATAGGATATTCACACAATGGAATATTACTGAGAAATAAAGAGAAACTACTGAAACAAGCAACAACATAGATAAATCTCAAAAACATGCTGGATCAAAGAAGCCAGTCACAAAAATGTATATTCTGCATAATTCCATTCATGAGAAATTCTTAAACAGGAGAAATCTGATTGGCAGTTGGGAGCATAAAAGAACTCTGAAATGATAGCAAGGTTATATCTTGACTGAGGTGACAGTTACACAGATGTTTACATTTGTCAAAACTCTTCAAACTGTACCCTTCAAATACGTGCATTTTCACGTATATAAACTACACTTCAATAAGGTTGATTTTGCACACTAAAAAATGTATACCTCTCTAGAAAGTGATTTGGCAACATCTATTAAAACTTGAAATGTGCATAATCTTGAACCAGCAATTCTCCCTATAGAAAGCCATCACACAAATGTTCAAAGCTACATAAGGATGTTCCCTCCTTGCGGGGAGAGCACAACGTCCACACAGACGGCTGGTTCACGGCATGACGGCACAGAAGCCGGCATACTGCGTATTCCACATAACAAAACAGCCTGAGAGCTTAGAGCAGAGGGCAGCAAACTTCTGCAAACAGCCACATGGTTAAGTGCTTTGAGGCTTGGCAGGCCACATCCAGTCGCCTTGCATATTCTTTTGGGGTATTTGTTGTTGTTTTACAACTCTTTTAAGAAATGCTAAAATCATGGGTAACTCGAGGGCCTTACGAAAACAAAGAACACACACACACACACACACACACACACACACACACGAATGTTATTCAGCCATGAGGTGGAAAGACATCCTGCCATTTATAACAACTAGTATAGACCTTGAGGGTATTGTGCCAAGTGAAATAAATCAGACAGAGAAAGACAAATACTGTATGATTTCACTTATATGTGGAATCTAAAAAAGACAAACTTGTACAGAGTGTGAAATGGTGGTTACCAGGGGCCAAGGGGTAGGGAATTGAGGAGATGTTATTTCTGGATACAAACTTACAACTAGAAGATAAATAAGTCCTGGAGATCTAATGCACAGTGTAGCGATTCTAGTCAACAATACTGTATTATCAACTTCAAAATTGTTAAGAGACTAGATCTTAATTGTTCTCACCACATAAAAGAATTGATAATTAGGTGACACGATAGAGGTGTTAGCTAAAGTTACATTGGTAACCATACTGCAATACATAAATGTATCAAATCAACTCACTGTAGATCTTAAACTTAGAGTTATGTGTCACTTATATCTCAATTAATAAAAACAAAAAATAGGGACTTCCCTGCTAGTCCAGTGGCTAAGACTCCGTGCTCCCAATGCAAGGGGCCCGGGTTTGAGCCCTCATCAGGGAACTAGATCCAACATGCCACAACTAAGAGTTCGCATGCAGCAACTAA
The DNA here is from genome assembly GCF_002837175.3 of Physeter macrocephalus. Lineage (NCBI taxonomy): Eukaryota > Metazoa > Chordata > Mammalia > Artiodactyla > Physeteridae > Physeter > Physeter macrocephalus. The sequence continues at coordinate 7,300,231 of NC_041218.1, read as the reverse complement.
AGATCCCGCGAGCCGCAACTAAAAGATCCCTCAGGTCGCAATCCAGGCAGAGAAATCAGGGCTTTGAAGCCCAAATGCCCAAATTCAAATCCGTACTCTACCACTAACTAGTTACCTAAGCTCTCCATCTCTTGTTATTACAGTGTCTGTGTAAAATAAATGAAAGCACTTAAAACAGTGTTGACCACATAGCAAGCTTTTTAAAATGAAACAGATCTCTGCATTGACCTAAAAAAATGTTTCATAACAAAATAACTTGATCCTGTTTTTGAAAAATACATGTATTAATAGATATTCATATGAATACATTGGAAAGTTTGGGAAGAATATACAGCAAACTGTTAAGGGTAGGGAATGGGGTTACAGGGATCAAGAAAGTTTTCACTTTATAAACGTCTAAATTGTTTTCAGTATTTTAAATTGAACACATATTACCTGTTTTTAACCAATACAAAATTTGAAGTAAACAGAAATGAAAAGCGTACGTGGCGCCGTTTTCTTCACATACAGGTTCTAAGCAGGAACTTAAGCTTGAGAAGTGTTTAGTTCCATGAATGAGAAAGTACATCAACTCTTATAAACAATACTAGTGCAATAACTAAGAATCACTTATCAAACAATTTGTGCCAGCTGTAGTTCTAAGGGCTTCACGTGTATTAACTCATTTAATCCTCTCAACAACCTTATGGAATGAGTAGTTATCATTAGGACCACCAATTTACAGATAGGGAACTTAGACATCAAGGACAACGTGACGTGACACAAACTGGCAGTTTGGGAATTGGAACCCAAGGAACGTGACTCCAAAGACCACACTCTCAAAACGTGTACTGCCCCCAGAGCGCACACTAGTACCACTCCGGCTGAAAAGGAATCCACAAAGACATCTTTTAGTTTGTCTAGGGCATCAGATCCCATAAACCTACAATTATCTACTTTTAAATATAACTCTCTGATTGATTCAAATAAACTCACTCTTCTTGGAACCAATCCGTCTTCAATCATCCAGGAGACCAGCAGATAACACGAAGTAGATAAAATGGAGCCAAACAGAATCTAAGTTTGGATCCTGACTGCAAATTCCTAGCTGGATAATCCTGGGCAAATTCTTAACCCTCTACATCAAAGTTTCCTTATCTGTAAAGGTCTGCAGAGTGTGTTGTTGTCATTGTTATAGTTTTTTATGGTAAAACATATAACATAAAATTTACCATTTTAACCATTTTTAAGCTCACAATTCAGTGGCATTAGACACATGCAAAATGTTGTGCAGCCATTACCACCTTCCACGTCCAAAACATATTCACCTTCCAAACAGCAACTCTGTCCCAATTAAACACTAACTTCCCATTCCCGTCTCCCCTCTGCCCCTGGTAACCTCTTATTCTACTTTGTCTCTGAATTTGCCTGTTCTAGGTACCTCCTATAAATGGAATCATACAATTGTTTCCTTCTGTGTCTGGCTTATTTTCCTTAGCATAACATTGTCAAGTTTCACCCATATTATAATATGTGTCAATAAGTCATTCCTTCAGTAGCTGAACATTCCATTGTATGTATACACCATGTTTTGTTTATCCAAACATCTGTTGATGAATGCAAGGTGGTTTTTACAAGAATTAAAAAAACAAAGCCTCTGATGTGAATGTTACCACAATAAAAACAAACAAACGAATGAATGAATAAAGAATCTGGGAAATAGTAGGTTCTTTAATATTAATGTCTTTTTTTTTCCACTTCATTTTTGTCATATTTTTGCACCACGAAGTGGTGCAGTGGCAAGATATAAAAAAGTGCAACCATCTTAAAAATTTATCAGCTATACCTTTTGAGATATTATTGGATTTACAAATCAACATTTATCATATCATCTTAAAAGAATGATGAAGAACATCCCAATAAATATTCTGTAATTACACTGGCACTACTTCCTTCAGTTTTAGCTTTAAAACCTACCTCAAATTTTTCCAATAAAGAACTCATTAATGGTAACTAGACACCTTTCGATTAAAAGATGTACTCGCCCCTTATATTTTTGTACAGTTATCAATTTCAACACAAATTAAGCAGATACTATATGCTAGGTAGCCAGATGATCCATCAAGCTTCTCTCTAGCTGCCTGAAATACCAAACATGAAAACCAATAGTTGCACCTAAAGGATATCCAATTTTCAATACCTCAGAGTGTTAATAAGAGAGACCTTGGGGCTTCCCTGGTGGCGCAGTGGTTGAGAGTCCGCCTGCCGATG
>NC_041218.1:7269829-7297900 GCF_002837175.3 Physeter macrocephalus | reverse complement strand
GGCCCGCGTACCGAAAAAAAAAAAAAAAAAAAAAAAAAAAAAAGAGAGACCTTGGAACTTGTACATCTTGACAATTATTTTTCTTTATAACCACTGCCTCTCAAAGAGGGAGAAAAACACCTTCCAAAGTTCCTCACAACATAAATATGAATATATCCTGTTTCCTTTGCAAGTTTCTTTGTCAAATTATTTCCCTACATTTTTTGGATTTCCTTCATTCGTTCAACTATTAACACCTACTCTCTAGCAACCACCAGGTATACAAAGAAAAGTAAGACAGAGCTTCTGACTCAAGGCAGGCACTTAAAGAGTGTAGTGAAGGAGTCGAGGCACCAGCAAGTGATTACAATACAGTTGGATACATGCTACAATAAAGGTATGAACAAAGACTTTGCAGACACAGGGAAGGCCTCTAGCAAGTGAAGCTTTCTCTGAACTTAATGAGCTGCTCCTCTCCTGCTCTCCTCCAAACTGAAGGCCTCACCTGCCCATCTAGAATTCTTCACCATTCACAGAAAATGTTTTCTTCATTTGTACAGACATAAAGACTTCAAGGCAAATCCATAAATCATTTCTAATTGACCCCAAAAGACATTAGATCCGCTGAGAAGCGGATTTTTCCTTGCTGTTAGTTCTTTAAAAGCAGATCAACTTTCTTAATCACTTTTTAAGGCCAAGACAGAACCTAATTCACACTCTTTGAGCATGCCAGCTCAAAGGATGGAGGATATCCTGGAAAACCTCAGGGTGAGCTGGGGAAATGTGCCTAAAAATTTAAGTGGCCAACACAAAGATAATCACTTGTACGTATGCATGCAAGGCAAAGCTGGTATAAAAGTATTAGAGCTTTTTTTTTTTGCCTAATTACACTAAATCAACAAGTGTGATTTTTAAATTACTGCTACTTAAACTAAACATTCTCAATCCAAATAGAAAAAATTTAAAACCAATTCCCAAAAAAAACTTAAAAAAAAAATCTTGTGGCAAGTACAAAGATAGTAATTATCAAATACAGTGTACACAAGAAGGGAAAAACTGGAATTTTATATCCTAAAAGATCCAAATTTCTGCCAAAATCTGCGTAACTAGTTCATCTCATAACAATGGGCAAGACTTTTTAATATATAATTACCAGCAACTAATATAAATGTAAACAATACTTAGGAACAGCACCTGGAATGTCTATTCAGTGGTGTCCAACACTGCAAAATATGTAATAAAGACTTTTACAATGCATTTCTTTGTCTCCATTTTTATGAAACCATAAGATAGTAGGCTGTACATTAGATCATCAGATAGAACAATGCAAATCAGAAGAGTGTCAATGTGTTTCTAAATTCCTTTTCTTTAAATATGTTCACTTTCCACAAAAACTAGAATTTAAGATGCCATTTTCCTAAGTGCTTCCAGGACTTTAAACATTACATTCTCTAACACACCTCCAAAAAGAGAGAACGGGATTCTTCTGTATCTAGGACTAGCATCCTATCTATTCCTATCTTTAGGGAATATGAAAAGGAAATTTAAATATATCTTAAATACTTTCATTTTCTTGCAAATAAAATGATCAATAAACTAGTTAGGATTACACGCTTGTTCTACATTTTATTCCCAAACATAAAATAATTGCTAATGGTCATGTATGAAGAGTAATGGAAAACAAACTCCAAGACCCCCACTAGCTCCCTGGTGGTCTAACGGTTAGGATCCCACCCAATCTCAAAACCCCCTAGAAGTATAGATTACAGTCAACTGTGTCAGCATTAGTGTTTTTTAAAGATTTTCTTAAAATATTGTTTTAAATGTTGTTTTATGTGACACTGAAACGCCATAAAACTAAGCTGATAATGACCTTTCAAACCCAGCAAGTAAACCTTGTAGTAAAATATTTTTAAATACCAAAGACACATCTTTACTTCCAAATGAATTTAAATTTTACAGATCCTGTGTGACAAACAAAGGAAGTTTAACTTAACTGTGGACAGCACACATTCGATTTCTTAGGCAACAAACATTTCTGCAGCCAGCCTTTTCTGACTCAACAAAGCTATTGTTCACGGAAAACAAGACCAATTAATGAGAAATTGCTAACCATACCACCTAAACACACGTTTGTCATAAACATTTTCTTGTGATCAACTCTTTCTACCATCTCATCCTCATTCATCCCCTAGGGATTTGGGGAATAATCGCTTACTAAATGACAGCTGATTTCGTTAGCACCTGTCGCCAGTCTCAGCTGTATCACACAAGTTGGCCGAAACAGCCTGTAATTTTTTTTTCAGATTATGATTCTTTAGAAAGTGGGGACTCACCAGGCGTGAGTTCACCAAGTTTTCCAAAATATCGTGCTTCTCATTCCTCCCATTTTTCAAAAAGTGACCCTGTGGCACCGACTTTTGGGTGGGCGGGGGGGAGGGGTGCCACAATGACGCGGGAACTCGACGGAAAGCCCTCCGAAACGAACAAAACCGGGAAGGGGGAGAACAGCGAGACCCTTCCCTCAAACTTAACAGAAAGCCCGCCGAGAAGGCGAAGGCGGCCGGGACCGCCTGGTCCGAGCGGGTGGAGACGAGGAGCTCCGGGGCTGCTTTCCGGGGAAATGTCAGACGCGCGGCCGCTCGGAGTCCGGTCTCCGCGCGCCGTCCCGGCCCCCGCGGCCCCGGCCGAGCCTGCGCCCTCACGGGGAGGGGGCGTGGAGCCGAGCCCGCCCGCTGCACCGCGGCCGCCGCTCCTCACGCCACTCTCCCGCCCGCTGTCAGGCCCCGGTGTCACTGCCCCTTCCTCGCACCGAGCTCCCCCGAGACACAGTCCGTCCTTTGTCTGAGTGCGCACTCGGCGCCGAGGTCCCACCAACTTGTGTGCGTCCCGTCCCACCCGGGCGCTCCCGCCGCGGCGCTCCACACAAAGGAGACCGGGGCTCGGGCGGCCGGCCCGCCCCGAGCACCGGAGCGCCCCCAGCCCAGCCCCGGCGCCTCCGGAGGGGCGGGCGCGCGAGAGGACCCCTTTGCTTGACCCCCGCGGCGCCCGCCCGGGCTCCCGCCTCGGGTCGCCGGGTCCGGCACTGCCCGCCCGTGGCGGTCCCGCGGGCCGGCCCGGACCCACGGCCCCTTCAGAGGGGTCTCCTCTCACCCCGCCAGCCAAAGCGGCGCCCCGGGAGAGCCCGCTCGGGGCGATACCCAGACAGGCGAGCGGCGGCAGGCATGGGTCCCACCACCGCCGCCGCCGCCCCTCGCCGGGCTCCGGAGCCCCGCCGGCCGGCCGGCCCGACAGCGGCGCGTTACCTGCGCCCCGCGCCCCAGCCCGCGCCGCTCCCGCGCGCCGCTCCCGCGCGCCGCCGCCGCCACCGCCGCCGCCGGGGCTCCACCGCCTTCTGCGTCCCAGTGGGTGTCGGACGCTCCCGGACCGAGCGCCAAACCCGGCAGCCCAATCGCCATCGCTTTTATTTGGCCCCCCCTGTCCAACCAAGCGCCGCCCCGATTGGCGGGACGCGAGGCGGGCTCCCATCCAATCACAGGGCCCGCCGGGCTCTGAGGCGCAGAGCCAGCCCCACGCCGAGGCGCCCGCGGGACTCGGCCGGGCCGGGCCGGGCCGGCGGCGCGTGCGCGCGGGCGGGCGGGCGCTGGGAGATGCCGCCGCCGGTGGAAGCGCTGCGCCGGCTCTTTGTTCTTTCACGGAACGCACGGCGCCTTTCAGGAAGGCGGTGGGCCGGCGAGCGGGGACTAAGGGCCGCTGGAGCCCGAATCCCGGGCCGCGGGCGGGAGGCGGACAGGGCGGGGTGGCGGGAACCGGCCGGAGGGCGGGACGGCGCGCTCGCGGCTCTTGGCGGGAACCGCCGCTTCGGAGTTCCCGGGCCGGAGGGGCGGGGCGGGGCCGAAAGCCAAGTTTGAACCAGTTCAAAACTCGGGGGTGGTAACGGTTTCAACCGCTGCGCTCTTTTCCCCGCGCGCAGAGCCGAGGCCCGGGCCGGCCGGCGAGCGCGCGGGAGGCGCCCGGACAGGAGGGCCCGCGGTGCCCCGTTTGCCGGCCAGATGCGCTCTGGGGCCCCGGCTCCAGCCCGGCTGGGCTCGGGCGAGGAGCCGCGAGCCTCCTGCGCTTCGGTGGGGCCAGCATGCCGCCCCCCAAGCCGAGCGGAGCGCCCTGCCCGGTACTTTTGTCTGCTGCCGCCCCTCGGCCGCTTGGCCCGCCTCGGATTCCCGGCCCGCTGGACTTTGGTTGGTCGAGCCCGCAGTGCCCTTGCCTTAGAAACCTGGCACAGAGCGGCGTCACAATTATTTCAAATTCCTCATTTAGAGCGCCTTGTTCAGACCTTTCCAGTGCTTGTAGTGCCAAGCACGTGTCAACGTTAAAAATCATTTATCAAGGATGAGTGCCGTTCACTTGCCTCGTGCGAACGCCTCTGGAAAGTATTAGGATGATTGCAACATTTTTCAAGTACTAAAAAAAATGATCTTGGGGTAAGCCTGTTTCAACCCAGAGGAATTAGGAATATTCTACTTCAGATACAATCTCCACTTTTGATTTTTCTGGCAATGAAGTTAAGGTTATTACGAATTTTTTTTTTTAATAGGATGCAGCCATAGGGCAAAGTAACCACTCACCCATATAAACTGGGATTCCATCCTGAGTTCAGATGCGGTGCGGGGAGGATGGTCAGCTATGAGCTGGAGTTAAAAGCCTAACGGAATCATGTTTTTAATATTGTTAGTTACATTTTTAAATGATTAAGATTTTTAATGATTAGTTCCTCGTGCGGTGATTTAACCCATAGTTCTACCAACTTTCCTAAATCACCATCCCATTCCTCACGTATATTCTGGACCAACTCAATGTTAAAAGTTTAGGTGGAGGGAAACCAAAAGATACAGAGCAAATACAATCATGTGCCCAAATAAAAGCAGAGTTATGAATAAATGATAAGAATAGTGCAAAAGTAAGTAGGTTATGCATGTGAGATGTAACTATAAACTAATGTAACAATTCCATCTGTCATATACCAACAGTCACCAATACATTGGTAGTCCATGGTAAAAGGCTTCCCTCTAGACCATTAATTTACAATTACTTTTTAAACCAGCCATTTAAATCTCAAAAGTTAACTTTATCCCTAAGTCACTTATCAAATTACCGATTTTGCCTGTCTTTTATATTAAAACAATGTGGGCGTTTTTTAAAGAAAGATCAAGGAAATTACATTAGAGATTATCAGCAAATCCAAGCAATGTAATAAACACATCCAGCATAGCGTGAAATGCCATATGAATTGCTAAGGCATTTAGAACCAAGGAATGACGATGGATCAAGATGTTCCCCCAAAAAAAAACTCAGAAAAGGAATTTTAGCTGGACCCTAAAGGAAGCATAAGATTTAGATTGATGGGGCAGTGAGGGCACTTGAGATGAGAATGAACAGGTACTCCGAGTGATTATGTGGACTCTAACGAGCTGAGAGCACCAGCTGTGAAAGACTGAGAGCGGATTAGAAGGCCAATATTGTAATATTTATATTTACAATACACATTTATGTTAAATATAATATGAAGGCTGACTTGGAGCAGGAAGTAGGTGTGCCAGTGGATCACAACATTGTCTTAATTCAGGGGTAACGTTATCCAGTTAAGCAAGATGTTTTAGGTCACAGTGATGGCAAGAAAAAAGAGTAAGTTGAAAACATTGCCAAAAGACTTCACTGTATATGGAAGGCATACATTATCTTGCAACTCAATTTTGTATATTCATAAATACAGGGAAGTTGGGAGGGAGAAGAATTATTTCATTTTAGATACTAAGAAAAATTATCTGAAGATTTCCAAGCAGGGAAAGCAAGAAAATGTGTGTGTGTGTGTGTGTGTGTGAACCCCAAATTACTGAAGGGACCCAGATGAAGCAGAAAGCCAGGCTGAACACAAAGGTAGATGTGAAGGGCGAGAGTCACCAGTAGTAGTTATGCTACTACTGGTAGGTCATCCTGTCCTCTGTTAAAGACAGATTTACTATTAACAGTTACGGGATAAAAGCAAAAGTGGAGAGTTAAACTCTGAAGTCAGGACATAGCTCTACCTCAGTCACTGCTGTTCTGCCAGGGCCTACCACTGCCTGCACACAGTGTATCATCAGGGTTTTCCAGGGGGGACAGGAGAAGGTCAAGGGCAAAATTAAGGCTGTTAGCATCACAGAACTCCCCTTTCAACCCCCTGAACGGGATTTACTTCTCACACATTTTCATTTATTCACTCAGCATTCAACAAGTATTACGGAGGGCTTACTATGTGAAAGCACTGTTCTAGGGTCTAGGAATACAAAGAGAACAAAAGAAAAGTCCCTGCCTTGGTAGAGCTGATAGTCTAGTGGAGAGAAACAAACAATAAACAAATTATACAGCATATGAGTGATAGTAAATAAAACGGGGAGACACACAGCATGGAAGGAGGGAAGCGTTGAGTGTAAATGCTGCAATTTTAAAATAGCTTAGGGAAGGCCACACTGAGAAGGTGACATGTGAAGGAAAACTTAGAGGTGAAAGAGCACTTCCTGAGAAAGATGTTCAAAGAGGAGGGGATGGCAAGTGTCTGGGCCTGAGGTGGGAGCCTGCCTGGTGCTCTAGGGGGAGGGGGAGACTGGTGGGAGGTGCACAGGCAGATCTTCTTGTGCCTTGCGGGGCCTTTGTTAGGACTTGACTTTTTACTTCAGTGAGAGGATTTGGAGCAGAAAGGCGATTGGATCATTTAAATGAGATCACTCTGGCTGCTGTGTTGAGAGTAGCCTGAAGTGGAGTAAGGGCCAAAGCAGAGAGCAGTTAGGGGTCTATCGTAATAACCCAGGCAAGAAATGACTGATTGGGAAGCTAAGTGGTGACAGCGGAGCTGGCAGGTTGGAGTTAGATCCTGGCTGTGTCTTGAACGTACAGACAGTAGGAGCGGGATAGGGATATGGGGGTGGAGGTTTGGAGATCAGAGTTTAGTTTGGGACACAGTAAGTTCAAGATGCCTGTTTTCAACCAAATCGAGCTATCAAGAGGTTGGTAAGTTATTGATGGGAGGAAAACTTGGCCTCTACCAATTTAGGACCTAGTTATCAGTGCCAGCAAATTAATTCACAGAGTAACAGGATAAACTTTTGTTTATTATGCCTGCAGGAGTACTTCTACAGAGAGAGTAGCTCCCCAAACAGCAGGAGGTAAATGTTTATATCCCAGCTCAATAAAGGGCGGGGGTGAACAGGGGAGGTTTAAGCCTTCCAAGGATGGAACATTCTGATGAGGCTTGTTTAAATGACTTTTTTTTTTCTTCTGGAATGTCCCCGTGCCTGAGGTATGTCACCTCCCTGACGGGAGACTTGCTGGGGAGGGCAGGTAGCTGACTCTGTGAAGCTCTCACTTTAGTCAGATAAGGGGAGTCCAATAAGTTCTTTCAGCATCTGTTAGAGCTGAGATGTTCACACTTTGGGGTCATCTTTATACCATTTCTGTTAAAAAAAAAAAATTTGTTATAGGAGTCTGGACTTAGGGGAGAGGTTGTGACTAGGAATGTAAGTTTGGGAATCATCGGCATATAAATGGTGGTTAAAACCAAGGGAATAGGGGTAGACAGAAAAGAAGTTGAAGGTACTCTACCGTGACGTTTGTGGCAATGAGGAGAAACCAATAAAGACAGAGGGAACGACCAGCCAAGTGGGAAAGTGTGGCATCCTGGAAGCCAAGGGGAGGAGGTGTTTCAAAGAGGAGAGTAATCGTTGCACAATAAGTAAGATGTCCAAGACAACCCTCGGATTTAACAACATGGAGAGCATTGGTGACCTTGATAGCACACTTTCAGTAGACTGGTTGGAGTGGATTTCATAGTGAATGAAGATTGGAGGTAGCAATTGTAGCCAACTCTCTCAAGAATTTTACTACAGAAAGAGGGAAAATATAGCTGGAACAGTAAGTGGGATCAAGAGAAAGATTTTAAGATCTTTAAGAGAAATAACATACCACGTTGGTATTCTGATGAAAGATCTAGTGGAGATGGGAAAACTGGTGACTCGGGAAAGAAAGCATATTGCTGGAGCAACATCTGGTGTGTTAGGAGGCATGGACTCCAGACCCTGACAGGTGAAAAGAGATGGGTTCTGGAGCCTGTCAGGACCCTAGCAAAGATTGACCTTTGCTAGGTAATGGCCAGGAGAGATGGTAGACTATCTGGATGCAAATGCAGGTACATGGGTAGAATTGGTAGGCGTTTACATCTGATTGCAACAGACACCCATTGGTAATTACCTGACTGAGAATGGGTAGTGTGTAAATGAGTATGCAGTTTGTTAGGGCAAAAAAATGTTTAGACCATTATATTCCAGCATCACATTTTTATCAACTCTCTCTTTTTGGTCTTAAAATAATTTCTCAGTCCTAATAGAGACAGAAAACTGATTATTTGGGTTTTAGACATAGAGAATACAGAGCAAAAGCAAAACGTCTAAAAGTTCTGGAGGACAAATGAAGAGCTATAGGATATAAAATTTGGCTAAGAGGTTTGAGCTTGTCAACAGAGGAGTAGCAACTAAGGCCCGAGAAGGGATGAACTCTCATAAAGAACGAGAGCGGCCTTATACTGCAGGCTGGAAAACACCCAGGGCTGGGGCCAGGAAATGTGTGGCATGTAGAGAAGGCTTAATTAAAAATTAGAGCATAATTTGGTCCTGATTTAAATTAGCCTGACCTTTTAAGAAAAAGGTTGAAATAGTCACCTCTAGAAAGCCAAAGGGGGCTGTGATAGGCAGCCTCTAAAATGCTCCCAGTTATTACCGCCTCTTGATCTTCACAGCTTTGTGTAATCTTCTTTCTCCCCTTGAATGTGGCTGGACCCACTGGCTGATTCACTTCTAATTAATAGAATATGGCTACATGAGTAATTCGATGTCATTTCTGAAATTAGGACCTACCCCCCCCACCTCTTTCTCCCTCTTTCTCTCCCTCATCTCTTGTTCTGGATGAAACAAGCTGTCATCAGTTTTATCCCTTACACCTCCACCACCCTTAATTCCAGCCATGTTGTACTACCCACTTTCCCAAACACAAATTCAGCTAAATTGATCAGGATGTTACCATTTTACTTTGACTTCTAAAAGAGAAATTTGATCAAGTCAAATGAATAGATTAAAATAAACATTTAAGCAATCTAGAAATTATCTGGGAGTTTTAAAGGAATCCAAGTGTGAAACTGAGGGATGCTTGGCCAAAATATTGTTACAAATGACCCCTGGGCAGAATATCATTTTACAGATGTGACACTTGTCCTACAAAGGATTACTGAGGGTTTGGGGAAGCTGAGAACTGATGAATCTTACCATGACTTTGAACTATAATGGGAGAAATGATCAATAAAGACTAAAATATATGAAAGAGAACATGGTTTTAGCAAAGGATAAGAGCTGGAAAGGAAAAAATAAAACTGATTACACGATTGCATACATAGATACTCCAAAATAATCTTCAAAGTATTCGAATTAATGAATGAAGTTAGCAAGGTCACTGGATACAAGGCTAGTTTACAAAAATCAATTTCTATATACCAGCAATAAACAAAGAGGAAATTAAACTTTTAAAGTAAACCCATTTACCTTTTGAAAAACATCAAATACCTAATAATAAATCTGATGAAAAATGCACATGACCTATATACTGAATATTACAAAATGATACTGGGAAAAACTTTTGAAAGACCTAAGTAAATAGAGGGAATGTCATTTTTGTGATTTAGAAGATGCCTAGATTCAACACAATGCCAATCAGAATCCCAGGAGGGTTCATGGGTGTGTGTGTGTGTGTGTGTGTGTGTGTGTGTGTGTGTGTAAATTGACAAGTTGATTCTAAAACATATGTGAAATGCAAAAGGCAGAGAAGACCCAAGACAATCTTGAAGAAGGAGAATGAAGCTGGGTGACTTCATGACCAGATATCAAAACCTAGCTTTTTAAAGCTATGGTCATTAAGACAGTGATTTTAACACAAAGATGGACAAATGGACCTATGGGAAACAAAATGGAGAGCCCAGAAATAGACCCATACCTATATGGTTACCTGATTTATAACAGAGGTGACCTGGCAGCTCAGTGGAGAAAGGAGAGTCTTTTCAACAATTGGTCCTGGATATCCTTATGGGAAAAAAAAACTTCACCTCTACCTCTTACCAGATGGGTTACTGATTTAAATGTGGAAGAAAACGCAGAGAAATATCTTTATGATCTTGCAGTAGGCGTAAAGTGCTTAAACAGGATGCAAAAAGTGCTCACCATAAAGAAAAAAAATGATAAGTTGAACTACATTAAGAACTTCTATCCTTCAAAAGACACCATTACGATACTGCAAAGGCAGGCCAAAGAAGAAATCCACAATACTCATATCTGGCAAAAGACTTGTAATTAGATTACGTAAAGAACTCCTAGGGACTTCCCTGGAGGTGCAGTGGTTAAGACTTCACCTTCCAATGCAGGGGGTGCTGGTTTGATCCCTGGTCAGGGAGCTAAGATCCCATATGCCTCATGGCCAAAAAAGCAAAACAGAAAACAGAAGCAGGGACTTCCCTAGTGGTCCAGTGGGTAAGACTCCACACTCCCAATGCAGGGGGTGCAGATTCGATCCCTGGTCAGGGAACTAGATCAGCATGCAGGCATTTACCCAGCACTCAGATCAAGTGCATTTTCTTGGTGAAAATTATTTAAGCTATTTCTATTTGTATGTTATACTTCAATAATAAGTTTTTTTCACTTTTGGGGTTTTTTTTTAAGATCAAGGAGAAGAGAAAGAGCCAGGAAAGAAGACTGAAGGGGGTGAACAATGACAAAGGAGGAAAACCGGAGTGTCATGTCCCAAAAGCCACATGAAAATAGTCTATGAAGAAGGAAAAGGTATACCCATAATATATGAAGAACTCTTAACAACTCAACAATAAAAAGACGAATATCCCAAATGTATAAACAATAAAAAGACAAATAGATAAAGGATTTGAATAGACATTTCTCCAAAGGAGATATGTGAACGGCTAACAAGCACATGAAAAGATGCTTAACATCATTAGTCATTAAGGAAATGCAAATCAAAACCACCACTTCTCACCCACTAGGATGGCAACGATCCAAAAGACAGACAATAACAGGTGTTAGCGAGGATGTAGAGGGATTGGAACCCTCAGACATTGCTGGTGAACTGTAAAATGGCGCAGCACTTTGGAAAACAGTCTGGCAGTTCTGCAAAATGTAAAACAGAAAACGTTACCATATGAACCAGCAGTTGCGTTCCTAAGACTATTTCATTTCAACCAAGAGAAATGAAAACACACAGCCACACAAAACCTTGTACATGAACATTCATAGCAGCGTCATTCATAACAGCCAAAAAGTAAAAACAACCCAAATGTCCATCAACTGATGAAAGGATAAACCAAACGTGGTATATGGATACAATGGAATATTATTCAGCAGTAAAAGGGAATGAAGTACTAATACATGCTACAACAGGGGTGAACCTCAAAAACATGGTAAGGGGAAGAAACAACACAAAAGGCCCTGTATTGTATGGGGCCATTTATATCTAATGTCTAGAATGTGCACATCTAGAGAGACAGAGGTAGAATTGCCGTTGCCTAGGACTGGAGGGGCAGGAGAGGGTGGGGGGAGACAGGAGGAGTGGCTGCTAAATTATACAAGGTTTCCTGGGGGATGATGGAAATGTTCTAAAGTTAGATTATGATGATGTGGTACAACTCTGTAAATATACTAAAACCCACTGAATTGTATAGTTTCAAAGGGTGAACTTTATGGTATGTAAGTTACATCTCAAAGTCATTTTTAAAAAAGAAGGAAGTGGTGATTACTCAGGAGAACTTGCTTAGACATCCCCACCCACCAAAAGATCCTACTTCCAGAGAAAGGATATTTGCTCAGATGGAAAGTTCCAGATAACTTATTTAGGGATAAAATAAGTCCTCTATGCATTAAAAAGGAAGCCCTCTGAACCACTGGTCAAAGCCTTAGGAAAGGTCCCCCAGGGAGTCAGTTGCTTGAAAATAAGGGCTTTAGGTCCCCAAAGGCAACAAAACATTACTTGTCCTAGTGTCAGGCTTAAAATCGAGAATAAGGTCTTCCCTGGTGGCGCAGTGGTTCAGAATCCGCCTGCCAATGCAGGGGCCACGGGTTCGAGCCCTGGTCTGGGAAGACATGCCGCGGAGCAAACTAAGCCCATGTGCCACAGCTACTGAGCCTGTGCTCTAGAGCCCGCGAGCCACAACTACTGAAGCCTGTGTGCATATAGTCTGTGCTCCGCAACAAGAGAAGCCACCGAAATGAGAAGCCCGGGACCACAACGAAGAGTAGCCCCCGCTCACCGCAACTAGAGAAAGCTCGCGCGCAGCAACAAACACCCAAAGCAGCCAAAAATAAATTAATTAAATTAATAAATAAAATTTTTAAATGGGAATAAAAAGCTTTGAGGTGTCCACAAAAGGAAATACTGCAAGCATTTTTGATCACTGCACCTAAAAGGATTAGAGAGGGAGAGAGGGAGATGGCTGTTGGAAAGGGAAAAGAGAAGAAATTCTGCTGAATAAAGACAGCATCAGAACACTTGAGGCTAAAAACGCAAAAGTTGAGAAGCGAATCAGGTGTTCAGATTCTCTGAAAACGTATGCAATCTGGATAAAGTGAATCCAGGTTTTTTCATTGAATCCCAAGACGTTTCAGTTAAAAAGTACTGCTTGCATTCTCTATAATGTACAATGAAAACAATCAAGAATGACTTCATTTGGTAAGTAACAAGCTAAGGAACTCATTAGGCAAAAATACGGCGTAATTAGACAAACATAAAAGAGTTTTAAAATGTTTGCGTAAATGTTTAAAAGTCTGAGTCATACACGACAATTTATTCACTCAAAATACATTTACTTAACGTTTGCTTTGGCCCGTGCCCTGCAGGAGTATAGCCAGGGGAGGGACACAGAGAAGGATTCCTCAGGAAAGCAAGAGGAAAGAAAGGGAGGGAGGGAGGGAGGGAGGGAAGGATGGAGAGCTGTGGGGCTCGGAGCCAAGGAGCACAGTTAGCAATGCTGAGGGGAGAAGACGTTCAGGTCAGCAGCGAGGCAACCCAGACCTCCTGCTCCCAAGAGCAGTGACGTGGGTCCTTCCAGCAGCCCATTCCCATGACTGGTGGGGTTCGGGTGGCGGAAGGTTAATTCCCTTGGCCTCTAGAGGTGTCCGTCGAGGATCTCAGGAGCAGGGTGTGTGACCAGGGTCCTGCCTCAGGACCAGGCTCAGTGATTCCTGAGTCTGGGGTGGGCAAGCTCCACCTCTCTGGCTAATAAATCTTCCCGATAACAAGATCCTACACCTGATTTCTTCCACTGTTCCAAGTCCAGGGTGACACCCTCCTCAAACCCTTGTGCATTCTTAGTGGGTTTGAGCTGCAAGGTTCCCTGTGTCCTCTCATTCCCTCCAGCACCTGCGGTCCGGTGGGCAGTGCTGTTGCACATACACGTGCTAACATAACCAGAGCTTTCGAAGCTCTGGTTCTGTACAAGCTCCATGGCAATCTTCTGACGTGTTGCTTTGCAAGTCTCTGTGTTCCGCTGACTGTCGACTAAAGACCTATTCCTCCCATTCAAAGAGGAGCATGTTCCAAATCAATATCTTTAATATAAGAGACGTTCCAACTGCAGAAATTTATCCCTAACTTGAGGAGAAAATATTTTCCCACTGATGAAATTTATCAAACTGGTGTATAATCTTCCGGGAAGAAAAACAGTAGCAGTGATAAAACTTCAGCTGGGAGCCATATGTTTCAAAAAGCAACCATTTTAAACTAAGGGCAGTATATCTGTGATAGAGCAGGTTCATTCTGCAGTGTTGTCACATCTGTACCACCTGTGAAGTTTTTGCAAAAAAAAAAATCACTGAACTTGGAACATTGCACTGGAAATAGACCTCATAAGTTACTTTTCAAATACTTTCCTACAAAGATTATCCTAGGGTAATCTTAAAAGAATGGCCCATTGCTCAATAGTTTATTATCTTATAAATATAAAAGAAAACGGTGTATAACAGTCAGTGCACACTGGCAGAAACTTCTCAGCAAAGGCATCCATTGTGCCCATAATTTTATTATTTTTCATACCTTATATATTTTACAAGCCAATGTCTTTTAAAGTAGGCTGGGTTCTCACAGAAAATGGTGAGATTATTAAATTTTTTCTAAGGTGCAAGCTATGCCAGCCGACCTGCAGACGTGTGAGTGACAACACCACTGCTGTTTAAGCAACTGAGTTTTAGAGGGGTTTGTTACACGGCAAAAGCTAACTGATGAACTTCCAACCCTTCACCTTTGGTGAACTGTAGATAAAGCTTTTTAAAAATAATCCACATATATATATACATACGGATACATCTGAAGTAATGTTTAAGTTTATAAAAATAGCATAGAAATACATGTGACTAAATTTCCTGGAGGAGAATGTGCTAACTTAATTCAGTGCCTTTTTCCTTCCTCAAATTTTCCAAGGGATTTATATGTCAAAATGGTTTTAACAGAATATAAAAAAATAAACAAAACTTCAAACCTTAATTAGTAGATTTGTCTTTTATGTTAGTATGTAGGCCACATGATGAAATAGCACAAACATTTATTGAGATAGAAATGTTTAGAACAAAAAAGCATGGATACTTAAAATTAATTCCCACTTTAGTTGGAAGTAGAGATGTAGTCTCTGCCTATATAATTACTTCTGTTCATTGATTATGGTATTATTAACCAAAAATAAGGTAAAACCCACCATTCTTCATATCAGGAAGAATACTGTTTAAGTTCAGAGGATCATTTATTTCACTCCTGATTTTTCCCATATGTTTCCTGCATGTATATTTAGAAGCCTAGCTTATTAATAGGGTTAGTGTCATCCAGTGAAGACAACATCTAGCTACTAGTGGTACATTTTGAACAGGCAGAATCAATTGATTATATTTTAAGCTGAAAAAGATGATTCACTATACCCACTGAGGTATATTTGGATGCAAGTAGCAGAAACCCTCCACTAACTATAGGTTAAGCCAGAAGAATGTTTATTACTTACTTAAGAAACTCAAAGACAGTCCATATCAGGATTGACCTGCCAACTTACCAACGTCATTAAAGACTCAGACTCTTTCTGTCTCTCCATTTTGCATATTGGCCTATTATCCCTATGCACATCACCTCAAGGTTACAAGATGGCTGCAGCAGTTCCAACTATCACAGGCAAGTTCAAGGCCAAAAGAAAGGGGAGGGGGCTGAGGCAGCCACTTCTTTATCATGTATAAAGAAAGCAAGAACTCTCCAAAAGCTTCCCTGCAGCCTTCCTCTTGCATCTCATTGGCAAGAAATGGAACACACGCTGACGACACCCTCACTGAAAGGGAGGCGGGGAAGTTGACAGTCTAGTGGAAGAGGATGGGATTGTCCTGACTGGTTTTGCAATGTCATGAGTCATCCTCCCAGGCTAGGCCCATTGTCACCCTGAGCAAAATCAGGGTTCTATTGGCAGAAAGAAGGGAAGAAAAACAGCGTGCCCACACTGTCTTACTGTCCTTACATCCCTTGTCTTCTCGACCCAATGGATGCAGGAAAGCAGAAGACACGGAATTGTGGTTTTACCATTTTTTTTTTTTTTTTTTTTTTTTTTGGCAGGGCAACCTGAATCCCTTTGAGCATCTAAGCAACAGATACTGCCCTACCCTCACAATTTCCAAAGAGGGCATTTCAGGGAGTGCCCAGAGCCCCTGAGGCCCATCCGTGGGTGACTAAGTTAAGAAATCCACCCACAGTCTTTCAACTTGGTCCCCCACATTATACAGCTTCTGGGTTCCACTCTGCTCTTTCAAGTATGGTTGTGTTGTGGGTATGATGGTTGCTGATTCTGAATGTAGCAGTATCTCCTCTCTCTGTAACTAAGTTTGCAACTGAGGAAAATTGACAATGTCTAAAATGGCATAACAAGAAAAAAATAAATTTTCACTCTTTTCACGGACCATTATGTTAAAAATAAACAGACCAAACATTAAACTGAGTTCGTACTTCAAAGCATTATCATTATCAAGCATCTAAGCGCAAAATATTACACATGGGGAACTGCATGTGGCTGGCTGCTGCCGCTGAGAATCTATAATCTGAGACAATCCGTTGATTATCTCATTTGGGTCATGGGGGAGGGGCATGAATAATGTTATTAAGTCGTTAAATAATACCTGATGACTTTCAGAAGTGTAAACTATTTTGAAAATACAAAATTCTAGATCAGTTGTTAAGACCTGACTCCATGCTCCAACAAGTAAAATCAGAGATCACCAGTAATGCCCCAAATCACATCTGAAACTCTAGGAAAACAGAATACTGAATAAGCTTTTTTAAGTTAAGATGTAACTGACATACCACATTGTATTAGCTTTATACAACAACATAATGTTTTGATATATGCACATATTGCCTGTATACGCTTCAATTATAAAATAAGAACACTGATTTCCATGTGTGGCTCGTGGAATCAGAAGCCTTCCTTTGTAGTCACACCTGGTAACAGTGTGAGACAGATTTCTGATAATAATAAAATGATGCTTCAAAATTCTTTGGCATTCCATACACCTGAAACTAACACAACATTGTAAATCAACTATACTGCAATAAAAAAAAAAAGTTTCTTAGGCATTCTTAGCCAGAGGAAAAGGGACATATAGAGACTAGAACAGAAAAGTGTAGAGGAAAGGTGAATATTTTTTTCTTTTTCCTTACTAGATTGGAAGAATTGGCTTTTCCATTTTACTTCCCTCTTTGTCAGTGCAATAAAGTGGTATCATGTGCAACTTTATGCTTTTTTTTTTTTTTTTTTTTTTTTAAATCTAAGCTTCTGGTTCAACTTATCACATTTCCTAACAGCAGACATTCTCTACAGGTCCTCTTGTTCTCCGCGGGATTCTGTACTTTGTACTAGTTCCGATTTTGTGGAGACCTGAATCATTCTGTAAGCAGTTATGAAATATCTCCTGTAGAGTCATGGCCCAGGACAGATGGAGGAATTAACTCGAAGAAGAAAAGAGCGCTCTGAACAGCCTTATTTTCTGGCAGACAGCCGTCGCCGTGATCTCAGGGATCAGTTCCTCCCCCTGGTCCACGGATCAGCCGGCACAGCCGGCACAGCCTCGGTTCCATCGAGAGAGGGTCTGGGCTCCGGTTTCAGCCCAGTGGCCCTAAGATCCTATTTCCTCCGTGTCTGAGCCCAGTGATCTGAAGCAGATGCTTGTTGGAGGCTGCTTGCAATTCAACCTTCCTTCGGCCCCTTATCATCTCCTTCTAGCTCCATCCCCCTGTCCCAAGTGGTCCTAGAGTTGAGATAAATAACCCCAACCTTTACAGAGCTTCTTAAGGGTGGGAAAAAAGGCTGGGTTTCAAGGAAAACGGGATAAAATTTCTCCCTGAACATAACCCAAAGTACGGAGACTTTACATCTACTTTCTTTTCTTCCCCCATCTATGCTTTCTTTTCCCCCTTTTTTAACACAAACTTATAGCAGAAACCTGCCATTCTAGTACGTAATTTAAAATCTATTTTACTCTAGTATTAAAGATGCCCCATATAAGAGAGCTTATAGTTCATTTCATGAAAATTTATTTCCATACATACGAACTAACAATTTCAAAGACGCCAATGCGTATAAAATTAATAAACCTGAACGCTGCTTGATAGCACGACCGTGGTGAAATCTACAAATTGAAATCACAGTTACAGCCCAAATACATTCACATTTTAAAACTAGGTGGCTTTCCTAATCAAATGTTTGCGGCGTCGTTAGCACTCTTGGTACAGGGTTGAGGTGTAAGAGCAAGTTCAGACGTCCTTAGGGCATCTGGGTTAAGACAAGAGCAGAGGGTCTAGATGTGGGTCCATGGAACTGTCCTGGTGATGGACCAGACTGGGCAAGATTCAGAGTAACCCAGGATGACCTGGGCTCTTGCATCAGAGAAGAGAGAGAGGGGGAAACCAGCAACTATTAAGTGCCTGATACCTGCCAAGCGTTTAGATATATCAATTCGTTTAATCTTCATGTTTCATTTATGAAGGAGGGAGCTTTTCCCTTTTACGGATGTGGAAACTGAGTTCTCTGGGAACTCCTTTGTCAGCAGTCTTTGTCCCATAAGCCACCTGATGGGATAGATCCTATTTATCTTACTGTACATTTTCCCATTGTTTTGCATTGTGCCTCATCTAGAGAAGGCATTTATTTAATACTTGTCGAATAAGCAGCCTCCCCTGTCTTCCTGGTGAGGCCCATCCCTCAGAGCAGAACTCGCTAGACTTTAAGAGGTCCTTAACTAATTAAGGGTGTTCTCTATTTCCTTTGAGGCAGGGGATCAACCCTAAGCCTCTAGCTCCCTGATACAAATCAGGACCACGTGCTGCGGCCACACGTGTGTCTCAGTACGGGGTGCTCATATTCGTGAGGGGCTCCTGGGGTCAGGTTCCGGGGCCCACAGTCCGTGCCCCAGAGTTGGTATCTGGAGCTTTCTTCATCAGGTTTCTCCAAGCAAAGCAAGCACGTGACCTGTAGCATCTTTCCTCCATACGACTTACTGCCCTCCCCAGCCAGGTATCTTAATAATACTGTGTCCTGTGTCCCCAGGAACATTTGATAAGAGCGTTCAGAACAAATGCAGACTCCCCAAGGGATGACAGTCCTATTCATTTTGATTTTACATCTATATTAATCAAATTAATTCCTTCTGGGCTGAGATTTATACGTATTTCACAATCACTCTAACAGCAAGCAGAGGATCTTTTCATTTTCTGTTATGATTTATTCAATTCTATCTTTTGGCATCTAGAAAAAGCAAAGAGATTGTTTCACAAAACATCCGAGAAGTTGAGGCGATTGTACAGAATCAGGTTGCATGAGTCCCCATTTCTTGGCAGCACTATTGAGTTTTTATTGTTTCCCACCCACCCACCTCCACCAGCACCTCCACCATCACCTCCACCATCACCTCCACCAGCACCTCCACCAGCACCCACCCTTCTCAGTCGTTAAAGTGTTACATAGTATGTTTTAAACTTTGGGGACTAACTTCTTAATTCTGAAAAGATTTTAGACAGAAAAAAGTTGAAAAAAATTGTTCAAGTAATTCCCATCTCTCCTTCATGGACATTCCCCAAATGTTAACATTTTACAGCATTCTCTCTCTCAGTAAATATACATATACACATAAAGGGCACTCAATTAAAGCATGCTGACTTATTTAGTATTTTGTGGGCATTGGATTATATCATCTCTAATTTTCCTTCTCTAAAGAGTGTATGATTTTATCACCTGTATATAAAGTAAAGCCTTTTATAATATTTGTAATATGTATTCGTACACAGCATCGAAACACTAACAGCTAATCAATTCAGCCCAAGGATAAGCTAATAGCTCAGATGCAAAGATTTGGCATTTCCACAGTAAACTATCACACTAACTGCCAAGTCAGACGAGAACTGTAAACGGGACATGAGTGACAGTGAATTACCCCCATCCAAGAAATCAAAAATAAGAGAAAACAGATGCCCCATAAGAGGTAAATGGAAAAATCAGCTGGGGATGGGTCAAAACAACCCTTCCGTCTAGGACTCCCTGAAGCTTAGATGCACGTGTCCAGCTGCCAGCCTGAGGTTCACATCCGTGGGTCCCACAAGTGCCACAAACTGAGGTGGCCAACACCAAAGTCCTTAAGTCTGCCTGTTTTCCTCTGTTCTCTCTTCTACTTGGTGACACTGAGACCAATTCTGGGACTTGGGACTCCTCCGTGATGAAATTTTCTTTCGTCCCCGGCTTCTAATCAGTCACCAAACTCTGCTCATCTGGGTGGCTGAGACCACCCAGGAGAGCAAGGAAGTAGTCCAGGTGAGAGGGGGTGAGTGCCTCACATTTAGAGGGTCTTAATCCAAAGATGCCCAAAGATAAATATTTAAGGAAATACGGTCCAGAAAGCTGCCCGGTGAAGCCCGAAGCCTGGTGTATTTCTGTGGATGTAGTGGCTTCTGTTCCACTGTGCCTTGTAAGGTTAGTGCCAGCAAGAGTTACAGAGAGCTTGTGTGAAAGAACTTAGACGTGGGGCCCTAAACGGATAGCCAACCACCCCTGTGATGGCTCTTCAGACTCAGAAGGACCATCAGGTCCCCTGGTGGTTTGGTGGGGGCGGTTAGGGGGGTAAGGACCCCAGAGAAATGCACTAGGAAACAGCCCGAAGAACACGCCTGCCCCCTGCTGGGCTCACTGCCCCATTGCCGAGGGACAGCTCCATGTTTCAGCACGTGAAAGGTGAGCACTCGGCACAGGTGTGTGGCCCAATCACTGTTTCCAGACACACTGAACCAGGTCAGGCCTAAACCAGAAAGAAGTTAGAGTAGGGATGAGAGAAGACGGAAATCCTGGAACTCCAGAGACAAAATAACCAGGCCTTGGGGACTGAATGTGGGAAGTGAACACGAGCTGCAAAAGGAAGCAGTTCACCCTGGTTGAGGCCCTACTGTGTGCAGGTGCTGCACACACAGAACAGTATTTACGTGAGGTAGCCCTCACCGGCCCCATTGTATGGATGAGACGTCGAGTTTCAGAGAGGTGAAGTGATTTGCTCAGGGTCACACAGCTAACGAGTGATGGGGTCAAGATGCTGCCTGTTGACTTCAAACCTTTTTCTTTTCTTCTTAAGCCACATAACCTCATCTTAAGATGAAATCTTAAACAAAAGCCCAATATGTAAATCAGATCAGCTCTGGTTAGAAAGGGGAAAGGGAAAAGGCAAAACTATGGAGACAGTAAAAGGATCGGTGGTTGCCAGGAGTGGGGAGAGGGAGGGACGGATGAATAGAGAGAGCACAGAGGATTGTGAGGGCAGTGAAACGACTCTGCATGACGCTATAACGCTGGGATACAGGTCCTTATACATTTATCCAGACCCAGAGAATGTACACCACCAAGAGTGAACCCTCATGTAAACTATGCACGTTGGGTGTTTACGATGTGTCAGGGTAGGTTCATCAGTTGTAACAAATGGACCACTCTGGCGGGGGGGTGCTGATGATAACACGGGAAGCTGGGTATGTGTCGGGCTAAGGGTACGTGGGAACTCTCGGCTCCTTCCTCTCAATTTCGCTGTGAATCTAAAACTGCTCTAGAAAATAAAGTCTATTAAAAAAAAAAAAAGGGATGCGGGGCCTTGAGTCTCTTCCCCCACACCCACTTCAGCCTTCCCTTTGGAGGTCCCTGATGCCACCAGAGGTCCTGCAATGGCTCCACCATGAGCAGTATAAAAGCTACTGGCCGCCCCACCAGAGAACAACCCCTTCTGTGAAAACCCCAAAGCAGTCCCGTACAGTTTGCCCCAGACGTGTGGGACTGCTCTCTTTCTTCTAACCCCTCTGCACTCTGTACCTGGGTCTTCTCCCCCAAATGCATAGCTGGAACCTATCTCCCAGAGGGTCGCTCCCAGGCCTCACCCCACCTGCAGCCTCTCAGGTCACAGAGGGCTTCCCTACCCTGTCAGGGAAAATGGACCCCCAGAGCTAGACCATGCCTGCCCCAGCGCTGCGGCCCCGGGGCGCCTCAGGCCCAGAGAGCGTCTCAGGCCAGCCACCCCGCGGGAAGGAAAGAGTGTCTGGGGACAGACGCGGCCAGGATGGCTCCGAGACCCGAAGGGAAAAAGGAAGAGGAAGGGTCAGAGGGTCTTCTTGGTTCCATCTCCTCAGACTGCAGGCATTTTTTTTTCTTTCGAACTTCAAAAATTCCTACTTATCTCCTTGTCTCATCAGCCAGCACAATGCGGACCCCCCAGGAGACATTTACCGAAGGCAAATTGAGTAGAAAACTGTGAGAATTCTCCTTCAGGGAGACGCTTTCCTCACCTGCTAGGGAATGCCTGAACATCGTTATAATCGTTGCTACATGAATGATTCAAAAGCAAGGAGGGAGGAAATGTCTCCTCCAACCTCCTAAGCTGTGACCCAGGGGTGAGAAAGTTTCTGGGAGGAAAACTGGTTTGAAGGAGCTCTCCTTGTGATGTAGAATCCTTGGGGGTTTTATTAGGCCTTCTGGGTCCCAGGTGGCATTTGCTCTCGTGGAGAATGTTTTCTACAACCTCAGCTTGTTAATCCATATTACCAGTGGAAGGCAGTGGCTCAGAACATCTCAAGGGGGGACTTTCCTGGTGGCACCGTGGATAAGACTCTGTGCTCCCAACGCAGGGGGCCTGAGTTCAATCCCTGGTCAGGGAACTAGATCCCACATGCATGCCGCAACTAAGAGTTCACGTGTCACAACTAAGGAGCTGGCGAGCTGCAGCTAAGGAGGCTGTGAGCCACAACTAAGGAGCCCGCCTGCCGCAACTAAGACCCGGTGCAACCAAATAAATAAATAAATATTAAAAAAAAAAAAAAAAAAGAACATCTCAAGGAACTGTCCCTCAGTCACTAATGTTTGCCTCCTTGAGAATAGAATAGAACAGAGGAATAGAACAGAGCAGAAGAGATGCTGCACCGATTTCTGGCCAGGGCCTCACTGCCCCTTTGGAATGGTCATTCTTGAGACACTGCCATGCTTCAAGAATCTGAGTCACGTGGAGAGGCCACATGTAGATGCTCCAGTCCAGAGGCACAGCTGAGCCCCCAGCCAAAGAAAACACCAACCTTGGGCATGTGAGTGCCTCATCTTAGACATCCTGCCCAGTCATGCCTTCAAATGACTCTAGTCCCAGCCACTGTCTGAGAGATCCTGAGAGAGAAGGACCCACCCTTGCCCACTCAATCTGCAGAAACATGAGAGGTATATTCACTTCCCAGGGTTGCCTTCCACAGTACTGTAAGCTGCGGGGCTGAAAACAACAGAAATTCATTCTCTCACAGTTCTGGAGGCTGGAAGTCTGAAATTAATGTGTCAGCAGGGTCATGCTTCCTCTGAAACTTCTAGGGGAGGGTCCTTCCTTGTCTCTTCCAGCTTCTGGTGGTCCCAGGTGTTCCTTGACTTGTGGTAGCATCACACCAAGGTCTGTCTTCCCATGGCCTTCTTCCCTCTGGGTGTCTGGTGTCCAGATTTCCCTCTTCTTATGGGAACACCAGTGATATTGGACTTGGGCCCTGATGCCCTCGTCTTAACTTGATGACATCTGCCAAGATCCTATTTTCAAATAAGGTCCCATTCACAGGCCCCAGGGGTTAGGACTTCAATATGTCTTTTCTCTTGTTAACCCATAACAAGAGGTAAAGATAAACTGGTGTAAGCTTCTTCCTTTTGGAGAAGTTTGTGATGCAGCAATAGAATGGTTGACACTCTTGGTCCACCAGGCAAATGAGCTGGATGTCTAAGGGAAGCCAGCCTATGATTAAAACGTGGATATGCAGATAATTGAAACTTTGTGAAACTTTGTTTCACTTGGTTGTTGTGTAGAGGTGTTTTATTTATTTACTTATTTATTTTCTTCTTAGGATGTTTTCTTCATTGATCTCTATGTACTTTTACCAAATTCAAGGTCTTTATTCTAAGTCTACTCTATACCAAGAGCCATGGCTGAAAGTCGGAAGACGTGGGTCTCTCCCTGAGTAACTGTGTGATCTCAGGCCAATCAACCAGTCCCTCTGGGCGCTAGCTTCATTCATTCAACAACCATTTATTAGGATTCTGCAAAATGTTGGTGGTGAGAGGGGATCAGAGTTCATACAGCCCAGCCTCTCATTTCACAGACCAGAAAGCCGAGCCCTGGGAGGTTAAGGGACCTGCAGGTCATAAACTAGCTGCATTCATCTGCAAAATGATGGGCTGGGAACAGTTTTCCTCAAACGCTCTTCCTTCAGTCATTAAACTGATTCTGATTCTAAAACCATGAATCTATATTTTATCCATTTTAAATTTAAAAAAATACTACATTCGATGCAGCTGACTGCATTTCTGAGACTCATAAATTGTGACTGCAAAATTATGTCACCAGTTTCCATGACTTTGATGCTTATGAGTTATGAAGCCAGTGAACAGAAAGTTTCATCAAACCATCAAAAGCCAAAATGTTTCTTTTTGTACTTTCAATTTGCATGACTTTGACGATCCTGTTTTTACTAATCTTAAGAATGTCTCCATGCTTTTAAAAGCCTCCAGACTGCCTCATTATGGCAAAGTTGAGTCACAGAGCTCGTCTGCAAAGAGCTCAGCCTTGGAAAGTGTACTCATTGCCTGATTTAACAGAAAAAAATAATAATATGAGACTAATGTGAAAAAAAGGTCAGTATACTCACATATCATTTATAGGATATACATAACATATATACATGTATAGATATCACATATACTCAAATACGTATACCTATATATCATACAGTCATTTATGTATGAGTATACTCATATCATTTTCTTTGAAACTAGGAAGAAATCTCAAATGTTGTACAGATGTGTGTTGGGATTATTTGTGGATGCATCTTCCAGTTATGCCTGGTACCAGAGTTTATAGGCTTCATGATCTGCGGGAACATTTCCATGTACGATTTGCTTTTGGAAATGAAAGCACATCGTATAGTCAGATAGTGACACAAAGCACATGCTGGGTAAAAAGATATTTTTATAACATATCATGAGAAGACCTGGGTAAGTGAGATTAACAGACAGTTCATGACTGCAGGTTCTGCCATGGTAGCGAAACCTGAGAATATGAATTCAAATGAAAAAGTCACAAAATGAGAAGGTATTTGCTCCATGATCAGGGCATGATATCAACCATCGTCAAGTTCGAATGTTGGGAGCCTGTGTCGGGAGCATGCAGGGAAGCCGAAAGGACCATTTCTTTGCTCGTGAGCAGTTATTGGCTTCTCCCTCTCTGTTCCCAAATCCTTGTAAGATGTGTTTTTATAGCGCTTGACCCCTGTGTGGTCATTATTAGTTTATAGTTCACATCTCCGTCTAGGCTGTGAGTATCTGTGGGAGAGAAATTAGGTCTTAACTCTCTCTGTGTACCCAGGCCCAGCTGGTGCCCCGGGTACAGAAGGTGATCACAGGTCATCTTTCTCCAGTCCCTCCAGCAACGGCAGCAAAGATGCTGTGGGTGATGCAGGCATGAAGAGGTAGCTGAAATGAGGTGGATTTGGAACAGAACCAATTTTTCCTCCTAGGCAGCTCCAGGTAATTAACCTGATATTTGTGATTCACTCATACCTATACCTTTCCCCATCCATCCCTGACTTCGGCGTGGGAACATCTAGCCTCTAGACTGTTCAGGGAGGTTTTCATCACCGCCTGATCCTCAGCCTCAAGTGCAGCTGTCTCTCCAAAGCACCTGCCGCTTACTCAGAACGCACCCTGAGAGCGGCTTCTGACAGGTCCTCTTTCACAACTGCCTGAGAGAAATCCAGAGCGTGACTCACCCATAGCAATTATGAAAGAGAGGGAAGTATGCTCAGGAGTTTTGGAAGCGGTGACTTGCTGGGACTCCACGCGGGCGGACCTCAGGTGTAACTGACAAGGGCCCGTGTGCCCCGACGGGAGGGGCCCGGCCCCAGCTCTGCCGCCTGCTTCCCACACCTCCTCCGCCAGCTGCAATTCCAGGACGCCCAGCCAGGAGAGCGTCTCAGCACTGAGCCCAGAGCCAGCCTGCGCCCTCTCCTCGTTCCTAGAACAGGAATCCGCCGAGGGGCTGTGTTCTGGTTCCCCGGAGCCAGGTCAGCAATGCCCGGGGCCAGGTGTGAGGCCCTGCAGCTCAGGTTCAGCTGGAGAGTTGTTTTTTAAGGTGGAGCTGGAATTTGTTGGGTGAGATCCCTCCCGATAGTTCCTGCCAACGCCTGAGCCAGCTGCACTGTGGCTGCCTCACGAGCTGTATGAGAAACTTCTTCACAAATTATCTTTTCTCCTTCTCCCTGACCGTTTTTGCCAGTGAACGAATGGGAGGCGGGTTCTGCTTTTCAAACAGATGTGGGTCTCACAAAATGCATGGCTTGCTACCAGGTGGCAAGTTTTGTGGGGCCTCTTTTTTATTTTTTTCGCCTCTAGTTTCCTTTCCCGCCGTTTATATGAAGGGCATTTAGTAAGGGCCCAATCAGTACTGGCTGAACCAGCGAGTGATTCGGAGAAGACGTGGGCAGTGTTGCCTCAAGCCCCATCACAGAAACAGAGACTGACAAGAACCAGCCATGCGTGGGCTCTGGGTCCCTGGGGCAGAGTCCTTTGACAGAGGGATTCCAAGAGAGGACGAACCTAAGGATGCGTATTGGGTGCTGCTGAGGGTTAGAAACTACCTTACTTACGCTTAACCTCCACAATAGCCCTACGAAGAGGGTGGTCTTCCCATTTCACAGACGGGTAAACGGAGGCCCAGCTTTCCCAGGCTTACACAGCTAGGACGCGGCACAGCTGGGCTTCAAGCCGCAGTCTCGCCGTCTGCAGAGAATCATTTGTTCATGTTTCATTTGATTACATCACTAAGCTCCGTTTTCCTGTCCTCATTCTAGTATATTCTTCATGTGGAAGCCTCACAAATGTCTAGGATTAGAGAATTCTGGTTGCGGTTTGTCGGCAAACTTATTGGGCCGCAGTTCAAAGGAAGTACGTTAAGGGCAGTCTTCTCAAAGGGAAGTCTGTGGACGGGGGTCCAAAAACGTCACCAATCTGACCAGAGATAAATACAGAATCTGAGATTAACCACTTAAAAACGTTTAAGGCAGGATTTTTCTGCCTTGGCACTTTTGGTGTTTTGAGCCCCCAAATTCCTCAGTGTTAGGACCGTTCTGTGTGCTGTGGTCCCAACATTAAAGCAGCATCCCTGGCCTCCACCTACTAGGCGCCAGTAACACCTCCCTCCCCAGTTGTGACAACCAAAAGTGTCTCTAGACTTGCCAAATGTCCCCTGGGGGCAAATATCACAGCTCCCCCCCCCCCCCGCCACCACCCCAGTTGAGAACCACTGTTTGGTTTTTTTTTTTTTTTACAAGTTTTTTTTTTTATTAATTTTTTAATAGAGTATAGTTGCTTTACAATGTTGTGTTACTTTCTGCTGTACAGCAAAGTGAATCAGCTATATGTATACATATATCCCCTCTTTTTTGGGATTTCTTTCCCATTTAGGTCACCACAGAGCATTGAGTAGCGTTCCCTGCACTCTATAGTAGGTTCTCATTAATTATCTGTTTTATACATAGTAGTGTATGTATGTCAATCCCAATCTCCCAATTCGTCCCACCCCCCCCTCCCCCCTTGGTATCCATATGTCTGTTCTCTATGTCTGTGTCTCTATTTCTGCTTTGCAAATAAGTTCATCTGTATCATTTGAGAACCACAGTTTAAAAGCTATTTGACAGAGGAACTTTATGTCTATTCGATCTACTAATAAAAATATTGAACCCTGAATTTTGCATGTCTTGGTTGTTTTTTAATTTCATTTTTGCAGTAATTCATTTTTATTGGTTTTATTAAAGCCTCCAACTGCAAGGCACTGGGGAAATAAAGAGCAAAACAGAACTGGTCTTTCACTACCGATGCTCTGTTCTAGAAGCCCTGTTGGGAGCAGAACACAGCAGGCGGTGGGCGTGAGAAGTCCACTGGGAGGAAACAAAGTATTCCATCAGATTCCTGCTCTATCTTGACCAGTAGTTGTGGCTTGTGAACCTAAGTATAGCCTCTTAACATTTTAATGTTTTTTTTAACATGTCGCACAAGCACTTGGTATAAAATTGAGAAAGTCCCCCCAGCAACACAGGCCCCTCTTAGGCTAACCCCACTGCAGACAGACACACATTCTCATGTCCTCTTTCTCTCCCTTGGATGATGGCCTTTCGAGGACTTTTTTAAATGGCAGAGCTTTTGCCATTTCAGGCGTGGCTGTAGCGAACATCCTCGGGTACGCAGGCAGGATGCAGTTTGGGGGGTTTTTGGGGGGTTGTTTTTTTTTTTAGGATGCAGTTTTTTTGTTTTTTTGTTTTTTTTTTTGCGGTACGCGGGCCTCTCACTGTTGTGGCCTCTCCCGTTGCGGAGCACAGGCTCCGGACGAGCAGGCTCAGCGGCCATGGCTCACGGGCCCAGCCGCT